>NC_139710.1:33949176-33981676 GCF_964188405.1 Protomyctophum parallelum
CTTCCTGCTCTGGGCTGGGCTGGGCGGAGGCAACCGTGGGACTGTGTCTTTGCGTGGAGCATCATCCTCGGATCTGCTCACATCTGCTTCGCTGCTTGCCCATCCTCCCCATGCAGTCCTGTCCTTTTTCACCCAGTGTCAATTATCTAATGTAATCCTGGGCGCTACACTTCCTCTGCCAACCTGGGGGGGGGGGGGCAGCAGCGGACTGACCTCATGCTTCCTTCTATGCATGAGGAGTCCAACCTGCTTCTTTTCACCTGGCAGAGGGGAGTTTCCCCGACCATACATACCTCCATATATAAGGGGACACGGGGAGAACATGCAAACTCCACACAGAAAGGCCCTGTTCGCCAACCCTGCCCCCATGTAGTGGGGGAAATGGTTTAGGGTTTTTTTGTATAATGCTACGTCTATGTGCAACATTTCTTTAAAATAATTGTGGGTTTGAGCTGACAGGATGTCAATCAATCAAGTCACTTTAATTCATGTGGCAGATGCCAAAAATACTTTTTGTTATATTTATAATATATATTACTGTTAATGTTTAGGGGGCATGTCATGTGTTCTACTGTACATGCACATCCTTTCTGATCTACTGGTAGATCACTATCTACAGCAGGGTTGGGCAACTTTGACAATGGAGAGGGCCACTATATTTCCACACTCACTCTATAGGGCCATATTACTGTCGTAGCGAAAATAGCCGATCTACAAGCTCAAAACTTGAGCTTGTAGATCGGCAATTTTTTGCTATATTTTAATTTAAATCTTGAATTATTTTTTTGCTATTTTTGAAATTGGAATCCTGAAAATTAAATTTTTTATGTAATTTCAAATGCCTTCAATTATACTTGTGTTTTGCGCATGAGCTACTGATTTAGACTGAAGTAATTAAAGTGGGTCATGTTTGCATGTTGTGGAATAGTAAACAGCTGAAACCAATATTATATCAGGGTTCTGACATTAACCTGAGGGCCACATTAAGTGAAGGTGGGGGCCCCGGGTGTGATGTGGCCCCCGGGCCGCCAGTTGCCCATCCCTGATCTACAGTACCTTTTGCGCATCCCCTATAGCCTACCTACCCGGTAGGCTATAAGGGCCGGGGGGTGCCCACATTTTCATCGTTCCCAAGTAGGCCGGTGCCCGACGGGCACTGCAGGTCTACTCTGTCTCATTTGTTACTCAAATCTTTTTTTTACACTACAGTACATTACAGTAGTTCACTAAACACAACTTTTGGGGAAATGTATATTTTGTAGCAAAGAACAAACATCATTACGTCTAAGTTAACATACAGGAACTGCCTTGATTGCCTTTAAGTCACATTTTTTCTTAACCTGTCTTTACTACTGTCTAAAGTTGTCTAACGTTATCTGGATGCGTTGCAGAGTGATTGAATTCATCCTGTCATTCACAGACCTTCCGGTTTAAAACATTTATTATACGTTTTCATTTTATTTTGTTTCTGAAGGAAGCGGTTATTGTTTCTGCCACGTCTGGTTTTCATAGCCCTGAAACCTCGTTTGGTCACTTTGTATGGCTTTTATTATATTGACAAATTGGATTGCAGCTTTTAAGAGAAGTGATTGTGAGATAAGAGGCATCCTATTACATTACGACTCGGCATATTCATATCTCTCTCCAGGAGGGGCGGGGTCATATTCATATCTCTCTCCAGGAGGGGCGGGTCATATTCATATCTCCAGGAGGGGCGGGGTCATATTCATATCTCCAGGAGGGGCGGGGTCATATTCATATCTCTCTCCAGGAGGGGCGGGGTCATATTCATATCTCCAGGAGGGGCGGGTCATATTCATATCTCTCTCCAGGAGGGGCGGGGTCATATTCATATCTCCAGGAGGGGCGGGGTCATATTCATATCTCTCTCCAGGAGGGGCGGGGTCATATTCATATCTCCAGGAGGGGCGGGGTCATATTCATATCTCCAGGAGGGACGAGATCATTCCTCGGCGAACGACGATGTTATTATTTTCATTGACTCGACAGACAGTAGCCTACTTTAATCACTTAAACCCCTATACTGATGATTGATTGATTGATTGACGTATTCATTAACAGTATGTAGAATAGGTACAGGAATATTTCAAGCACAACTCAATACAAAAACTGTAAACTGTGGGACGACACCATAAAGCATTACTTACACCTGTTTACAATAGGGTACACCATTTTCAATTCATCAGAGCATTTACTTGACCTTTGGCTCTGTACATGTTCCGCTCTTTTCCCCCTCTCTACACCAAATCTCTTCGTCGAAATTAATCTGCAAGCTCACAACGTGTCGGAGCTTGTATAGGTCTGCTATTTTTCCTGTGAATGTTTCCCCCAGAATAGGGATGCTGCTTGGGTTCAAGTGGTTAATCTCTTAACATCCACCTAGAGGACAAATGCCTGTCACATTAGTTCTCCTCCCAAGCTTCCCATATGCACTTGGCTAACGAGATCCTGTTGGAAGCAACAAAAAATTGAAATAAAATTATGATTGGAGAAAAAATAGAAAGAATAGAGAGAGGAAAGCACTCGACTGAAGAATACTCCACTCTCCAGCTTACATAATATGCCTCTAGTGTGACAAAGTATGGCACGGATCATGCACAGTCACCTGTGGCTCCGGCAGCGTTCCACGTGCACACAGGTGGACGGAATGGATGCAAACATGTGTTAGATACCGCTCTTTGATGTGGAAACAAAGCATGGGAATACATCACATAAAAGCATTTATCATGAAACATGCGTAAGCTAAGAAAGTAACAGTGGAATATCTATATAATGAAACTATACATATATACTACTATGCTATACATATGTACTATGGCGTGCTATGACTATATACAATGCAATTATAGTGCTGTCTACATAACATGCTATAAGTCTGTATCAAATGCTATCTAAGTCTACGGAAGTGCTATCTAAGGGGGTAGGGTAAGTGCTATGGGCCATGATGGAGTCTGAAAAGGTGGGTTTTCAGACTACGGCGGAAGATTGGGAGTGATGCTGCAGTTCTGACTGCAATGGGAAGTGCATTCCACAGTTTTGGAGCCAGAAGGGAGAAGAGTTTGGGACGTGTGGAGCGTATATACTATATACTCACACTAACCCGTTTTGACCTGGGAACGATTCTACAAATGTCTTGACAGTTTTCTGAAAAACCCTCATGTTTCTATATGCCAGTGGTTCTCAAACTATTCCATGTCAAGGACCCCCAAAAATATATGAAATTGGCCGCAGACCCCCCCACCTGAAAATATGTTGTTTCAGGGACCTCCCCCAGAAGCAAAGATTTGAGTTAAAAACATCGCTCTGAAAGAATATATAAAGATTTGCGCCCCATTTTCACGCTTTTTCAAAAATAGTGCTGCGCTATGAGCTTGTAGATCTGCTATTTTTCAATAGCTAAAGTATAACATAATGGTTATAAAACACCAACAGGGGTTCCCGCCCAAAATGGGCTAATGTGTTTGTAGTTTCCTCTTCATCGTTGCATTTTCTGCCGCACAAATCAATTACATGGAGAGTGAGACGCATGTGAAACATGCATTGACTGAATTTGAATATGAATATGAATTTATGGTGTCTTTACTCCTTTTCACAGAAAAAACGACTCCTGAAATAATGTTTAAAGCCAGAATTTTGTATAAAGAAAGCCGCTGAAATGTTTTGTGTCAGTCAGACATAATGGTAACTTAAATTTGACTGTCACTGTAGCCTATACAGAGCATGTTGAAAGGGCTGAGCTAATTTCACCAAAACCTCCTCTGAGAAGTGAGAATGTATATTATAGATTTTTCATTTGGAATTTGTTGGGAACTTGATGCGGGAACCTGATGGGGTTAATTCGCTCTTCTAAGTCTCCTTTGATGTACAGCAGAAGACAGCTTTCTTTTCTCAACATACTGTTGCCTACAACTCAATCCATTGTGCCGGCCGGGTAGCAATATGATTGTTGTCACAGTGGATTTACTACTTTCAGAATTGAATGTGAGGAGATAATATGTCATTATCACATAATGTCATCATGCACCTGACGACACATTTGCTTTAAGTGCAATGCAGTCCTTATAATCCCCTCAGACCAATTTAAAAGCTATATAAGCTATTAGGCAGCCTCGCTGCCTCACACAGCGAAAATCACTACCACCATAATCAACCGTCATCAAGTCAACACCACTTCTCCTCGCTCCTTATCTGCTGTTGATGTATTGTATTGTATATGGACCCCTAAAAAGGTCTGTAAGGTAATATCGAAGACAATATATTGGTTTATCTGCTTATTAATGTATGAGGCTCCAGCTGCAGAAGTCTGTTTGAGTGCACCGGTCAGCAGTTCAATCTGAGGTCAACCTGCAGCTGTTTTCTCTCACTAAACATACAGTATGTATAGTCCCTGTCCAAACAAGAGCCTTTCAGCATCTGTATACCTCGAACAGACAGCTGTCTGTCATATATGTCTGTCATTTGTCATATCCTTAGCTGTCTGTCATATCCTTAGCTGTAATCCTTCCTGCCCTTATCTGTTCCGCTACTGTTCCACTGTATTTGCTCTAGCTGAAGGAGAGTTCGTAAGTTGAGCTATATTGATGTCAAATCAAGTGATTTGGCTTGCCTAGTTATGCATTTTGTCATCATTCATCTATTTTTTATATAAAGCCATTGCTGGGATGCTCCCTGACTATATTTGTTCCATGATGGAACTGAACAATAGCACCTATCAGACCCGCTCTAGTGATTTCTTAAGGCTCAAGGTTCCTCAGGCCCAGACAGAGTTGGGCAAGACAGCTTAATTCTGTCAATGGCCCAACTTTGTGGAATGAACTCCAAAACTCTTTCAAACTGAGCTCCCTGCCATCCTTCAGTCAGTTCAAACTGAGCTCCCTGCCATCCTTCAGTCAGTTCAAACTGAGCTCCCTGCCATCCTTCAGTCAGTTCAAACTGAGCTCCCTGCCATCCTTCAGTCAGTTCAAACTGAGCTCCCTGCCATCCTTCAGTCAGTTCAAACTGAGCCCCCTGACATCCTTCAGTCAGTTCAAACTGAGCCCCCTGACATCCTTCAGTCAGTTCAAACTGAGCTCCCTGCCATCCTTGGGTCAGTTCACACTGAGCTCCCTGCCATCCTTCAGTCAGTTCACACTGAGCTCCCTGCCATCCTTCAGTCAGTTCACACTGAGCTCCCTGCCATCCTTCGGTCAGTTCAAACTGAGCTCCCTGCCATCCTTCAGTCAGTTCACACTGAGCTCCCTGCCATCCTTGGGTCAGTTCACACTGAGCTCCCTGCCATCCTTGGGTCAGTTCACACTGAGCTCCCTGCCATCCTTCGGTCAGTTCAAACTGAGCTCCCTGCCATCCTTCAGTCAGTTCAAACTGAGCTCCCTGCCATCCTTGGGTCAGTTCACACTGAGCTCCCTGCCATCCTTCGGTCAGTTCAAACTGAGCTCCCTGCCATCCTTCAGTCAGTTCAAACTGAGCTCCCTGCCATCCTTCAGTCAGTTCAAACTGAGCTCCCTGCCATCCTTCAGTCAGTTCAAACTGAACTCCCTGCCGTATCCTTCAGTCAGTTCAAACTGAGCTCCCTGCCATCCTCCGGTCAGTTCAAACTGAGCTCCCTGACATACCATGCACACTTGCACAGTCGTCTAATATGTGCTTAACCTGTGCAACCCAAGGTGACACATGAACAACTGTGTTAAGCAGACAGTCATCAATAAAGATGCATTTACGTAACTTTTGTATAGTGTGAGGATGGATGTTATATTTGTGATGTGGTATTGACGGACCCCCTCCTGCCAGAAAGGCATCACATCAAATCAGATTAAATCAAACCTTTATTTATATCGCACATTTCCAACAGCCAAAGGCCGACCAAAGATCTGAACAAGGCAAAGCAAATACAACAAAAACAAAAACATCAATGGCAAGAAATATATAAAACAATAACATGCATTGACACAGCAAAAATACAAAAATAAAAGAGCTCAATAATCAATTGCAATTAAAAGCAAGGGAGAACAGATCAGGTTTTAATCAACTCTTGCTGTTACGAGTTCATCTCTGCACTGCGGGGTGAGATTTATGAAGCCACATGAAACTAAAACTAAAAAGAAGGAATGAATCATATTATTTTGCCCCCCCAAGACATCATTAAGGTTGTCATCGATACTGCTTATCTTACTCTGACATTAAAAAAAAAGTATTATTCTTTTGATATTGGCTGCGGCCAGTTCGACTCATTTGAAATTCACCACCATTCTATTACACCTGGTGGCACGGTGGCACTCATATTAAATATGACTGTTCTGCCTCAACTGTGCACCCTGAATGCAATGCAGCCATGAGAACATTGCCTCAAGTTCAGATAACGCGAACAATTTGTTGGCTTGTAGACTTCTGACCAAATGAATAGAATACACTGAGCAGAGACAGTTTTCTTTCTTTCCGTCTTTCTTTGAGTTCTGACTCGTGAACCGATCGCCGCCCCACATGAGTGGATGTCATTTCAGAGTCCAAAAACCATGGAAGTTATCAGGGAATCCGCCACAGACCCTGGGCTGTGAAATAGGTCTGTGAACGGGACCTGGATATTGGATAGGGGCCACTGGCCCGGAAGAGATGGAGAAACACTGCTCCATGATCAGAGAATATACTGCAGAGAACAGGAACCCCTTTTGGTGTTTTAACTAAGCACTATGTTATACAGTACTTTAGCTATTGAAAAATAGCAGATGTACAAGCTCATAGCGCGCCACCGAGTGGCACGCTATGAGCTTATAGGTCTACTATTTTTGAAAAATCGTGAAAATGCAGCACAAATCTTTGAATTCTTTCAGATTACTTTTTTTTAAATTTCGATGTCAGGCCTAAATGGTTTAACATAACACTTTAAAGTCTTAACAACAACAAAGAAGTAATAATCACTTAATTAAGAAAGCCTCATGGTTTAATATTTTACATATTATATGTAAAGTGTGGATGCTAAATTAGTTTGTATTCCGCTGTGCTCCGACTACCTGGTGCTGGTGCGTTGTCCTATAGGTGCAGTGGTTTTCAAACAGTGGTCCGGGGACCACCAATGGTCCTTGAGGCGGGTCCAGGTGGTCCCCAGCTAAATGATGGATGGATCTTTAACTCTTGAGAGTGTAAAATTTAAATGAAACCAAATGGACCCGTAAGGACCCATATTCCATATTCATAAACACCCGCGTTACTTAATTTACAAGAATTTACAAGAAGTTTGCCCGTTATCTCTCCTAATGGTACCCATTAATACAGCATGTTGTCAAAATACTGACAACATATTCTTTAGTTTTGGATCTGAGAGGCTGGGGTGCATACTTAGTTTAGACTAGTCATTGGTTAGACATGGGTTAAGGTTAGGTTTAGGTGTGCTAATGGTGGCCCGTACGTGGCTTAAATGCAGAATAAAGAATGGCCCTTGATATGAAAAGGGGTGAAAACCGCTGTCCTAGTGTATCAGCTGAGGACAGCCATGCGGCCGAAAAAAACGTTTTTCATGGAACGGCATGGCATGGACTATCAAATGAGTAATGAGTACCGACCCTTTACTTGAATACATTATTTATAAGTGTGCCCTGTTGAGAACAACACTATCATTTTGTAGAAGCATGAGTGTTGTCCGCACACAGCGAGACTAAACAGGAAATGAATGAGTCATTCACCTAATAATCCTTTGATGAGTGCCTGCGCATGTATGCAATATTATGTACAGTATGAAGGTACTGCACAGTATATGCTTAACCAATTTAGACCTGAGAACGATTCTACAAATGTCTTCTAAATCCTGACAGTTTTCTGAAAAAACCCATGTTTCTCTGTCAGTCGTTCTCAAACATTTTCATGTCCAGGACCCCAAATTATATCTGCATTTGGCCGCCGACCCCCATCTGAAAATATGTTGTTCCAGGGACCCCCCCCAGAAGCAAAGATTTGAGTTAAAAACGCTCTGAAAGAATATATATATTCAAAGATTTGCACTACATTTTCAAGACTTTTCAAAAATAGCAGACCTACAGACCTTGTAGATCTGAGCTTGTAGATCTGCTATTTTTCAATAGCTAAAGTATAACATAATACTATAAACACTAAAAGGGGTTCCCGCCCAGAATGGGTTAAAAGACTAAATTAGTTTGACATGCAGCATCTCCCCTGAATATAGCACATGCTATATTATACAATATACATGCTTCATCGCACACGTCACAATAATGGTTTGCGTACTTTATGGAAATAAGGAATGGCATACTGGAGTCCGGTCGGTTCATACATTTCACTCTGAATGAATTCACATTTTGCAACAAGACAGACAGTATTCTCTTTCACAGCATAAATAAAATATGTCTGCATGTGCATGCTTACTGATCCATAGCTGATGTACAGTATGAACTGAAATGAAATGTGAACTCGATTTGACCTGTAGAGATCTTAATTTGAAATTACACCATCCATCCATTCAACCGCTTAGCCGGAACCGGGTCGCGGGGTATACGTTCCAACAGAGATTTGCAGACTACTCTTTCCAGAGCAACATTTAGCAACTTCCTCCTGGGGGATCCTGAGGCGCTCCAAGGCCAGCGTGGAGATATTAATTCGCCCATCTGGTCCTTGGTCTGCCAAAGGGTCTCCTCCCAGTGGGAATTGCATTTTCATAGGGCTTTTCCAAGTGCTCAAAGCGCTTTACAACGGTTCATTCATTCATACATACATTCATTCATTGGGAGGTGAAACGGCGAACAGTCGACGCCAGTGTCCTCACTTCCCACACCAATGGTGGAGAGCTCACCTCAGCTCACACCGACCGACTCATTGGAGGCAATGTGGGGTTCAGTGTCTTGCCCAAGGACACCTCGACATGTGGACAGGAGGAGGAGCCGGAATCTGAAGTGCCGACACATGGATCATTGGAAGACCTGCTCTACCTCCTGAGCCACAACCACTACTCAGTCTCTTTGTCCTACACACAGATTAAATTCCCATTGACAATGAAGAGAATTTACGTCATATGTGTCATATGCAAATCGACATGTTACGTCATGATGTATGATGATAAGAGCGCCCCTCACTTCACTTCACTTCTCTTTTTTGTGTTTTTTTAAGATTTTATTTTTAAGTTAAGTTTTTTTTAAGTTAAGTGTTTTTAAAGGGTTTTTTTAAGTTTTGTGTTTTTTAAGTTTAAGATTGTATTTTTAAGTTAAGTTTTTTGAAGTTAAGTGTTTTTTAAGTTTTTTTTAAGTTAAGTTTTTTCTTTTTCATTTTAAGTTAAGTTTTTTTTTTTAAGTTAAGTTTTTTTTTTAAGTTAAGTTTTTTTAAGTTAAGTTGTGTGTGTGTGTGTGTGTGTGTGTGTGTGTGTGTGTGTGTGTGTGTGTGTGTGTGTGTGTGTGTGTGTGTGTTTGTGTGATACAGCTGCGCCCTCTGGTGGCGGGCGGGTGGTGTAACAGCGGGACAGACAGACACACGGACACACAGACATGATCTGCAGGGTCTCATAGTTAGTGCTCAGTGCATTCGCAATAAAAGGAACATTACATAGTGATCAACTCAATTAAAACAGGTACATTTTATATTTACGAACGTTGATATATCAAGTTGAAAGCGAGATAGAGATGGAAGAGAGCTGTACTTTAGTGAAGTCTGTAAGGTGTTCAAAGTGTGGAACACGTCAAAAGAGGAGCAGGCAGTAACAAAGTCCAAATACTCAGGAACACTAGGAATCATCAAGATGTTCAAAAGCAGGAGTCCAGAATACACACCACTGACATTGTTTATAGTCAACAAGGAATGAGGCAGAATGAGTCCAGTTTTATAGGAGGTGCAGCTTGATTGGGGAAGTTGCCACAGGTGTGTAATGAGTAGGGAACTGTTGGGCTGATGAGGCAGTTGGAGACAGGTGTACAGGTGGTGGGGGTCTAGTCTAGTGCAGGGGTCTGCAACCTTTATGAAACAAAGTGACGTGTTTTTATTTTCTAGATAGTCAGTGTGTCACTTTAATGACCACACCACAATTCCATCATGTTTTGATTGTCCACAAATATAACCTTTTGGCTTTTCCCTTGTTAATTATTCTTTCACATTGTTATAATGATCATTAGACTCAGAGCATAAGCCTCCTATCTCCCTCTCCCAGTCAGAGTCCAGAGTGTTAATGAATGTAGAATGATGTGCAGGATGTAATTTACATACAAATATGAGTGAATTCATTTATTTGACTACATTTTTTGTAATTGTTTATTTACCGGTAGTTTTGTTTTATTTTATGCCAGTGTGCCAGTGATCACCCTCCTTTTGTGCCAGGTTGCCTACCCCTGGTCTAGTGGACAAGAGATCCAGTATAAGTAAAAGACAAGTCATTTTACACTTTGGTTGCATGCTGAAAATAGCAGATCTACAAGCAGATCTACAGATCATCTGCTATTTTCAGCAAGTGTAAAATTAGGCCTTTCGACGGCATCAAGGCCCGCCAATATACATTTTAGTCGACTAAATCAACTGTGGATTATTTTCTAAATTTCATTATGCTTTAAGTAGCATGTGACGTCAAACTAGGGGGTTTTCATGATTCCGAATCCATTCCAAGCATTCCGTCATCACAGATGTGATGAGGTCAGCACATTTTGGGGACATTTGGGTAAGTGGATATGGCCAAATTGTGAGTGTTATTCATGCAAAATTCTAAAACACAGGCTACAGTTCACCTGGCCTAAGGAAAATTCTTAGAGAGGCCGCCTGGCTGATCTATACAAGATAATGGCCTAAAAGAACCTCACAACAAATGGCATATCTGACCTTTTGGAGCGGGGAAAGGTCCACGTTGCAGTTTTTTCCTGACAGTGTTCTGAAAGGAGTCGAGGGCCAAAGGCAACGTAAAACAAAGTACACCCACAAGAAAGTCTCCCTCTGTAGTTTAGTCATCCCTATTAAGGTGAATAGAAGAATGCGGCTGGTGAGATATAGGAATAGTTTTTTGATAGGGTAATCCACTATACACAGTCCTCGGAGAGTCATCAAAATGTGGCTTTTCAAATTACGATGATGTTGCGAAGCATTCACCTGATAGCATTAGCCAGGTACACAAACAATTAGCTTTTTCCTACACAGATGTTTTGACATTAATTTTTATGGCTGTATGCAAGGAACCGTAATGGTTGTCAGATGTGTGGCTGTATGAGATGTTAAAGACTATTACAACACCAGACCAGTTAGCGCAATTAGAGGAAGTTCTTGGTAAACTAATTTAAAGTTCAAAACTCATCTTCAGACTTATGGATTATGAATTTAAAATGGTTTGCAACTCCCTTGGGGCCCATTATTTAGATTCATCAGAATTCAAGAGAGCAGTTTCAGCACCCTGTGTGCAGTTCATTTCCATGCCTCTAATAGGTCAAAGTAGCCTCATTTCGGTCGATAATATATTTGTCCATAACGTGCTCTTGGATTGCCAAAACAGTCTTGTCTTAATTTGTTTTTTTGTGAAGTTCTTAGTCTGAGATATTCAACCATTTAGTCTACAAGTCCAACTTTATTTGGCCTGTTTAAAACATAATGTATGTTTTACGTAAACACAGACACGCACGCACGCACGCACGCACGCACACACACACACACACACACACACACACACACACACACACACACACACACACACACACACACACACACACACACACACCGTAGATGTATTGTTTGTTTGGTTGGTTGTATCCGGAGCCAACAAAAAAAACATGGTAAAATATCATCTTCAACAGCCTGTTGCAACGTTACAGTACAGCACACAAGGCACAGCTATACAGCTATAGAGCCCATCGTCTCTGCCAATAACAATTTAGTCCCACGACCTTGACAAAAACACAAACACACACAGTTTGCCCTTGTTTCATTCTGCATCCTACTCCACTGGTGTTGACCCTGTTCTACAGTATATGTGTTGATCAATGCATTGCGTTATACAGAGCATGTGGCGGTGCCAACGAAGGGTGTGGGGGCGTTCGTTCTCTCTTTGAAACGACAGATTTGCCGTGAAGAGCCACGGTTTTGTTCCGGCTCCTCGTCGGTCTTCACAGTCGCTGGGTTTCGCCCGTGGGCCACGTGGATGTGACACAAGCTGTTACATTCCGAGCCACATCAAAAAGGAAAATGTACTTTCCAAACACGTACAGCCAGGGGCAAAGTGCGGGCTTCTATATACTTGCATAATATTTAGACGTCCTCGTGTTTATAACCATCCTACCATCCATGGCACTGACCACCTCAACGGGTATTTTGAAAGGTGCAGCTAGAGAGAACTCTTGTTTTTTGTTTTATAATCGAACTGAGTGCAGGTTTCCACTTGCTTAATATTCAGACCATCTCATTTTTTATAATCATTCTGTCTTGAATGCCCACTTCATCTCAAATGTTGCATCTGGTGATAAAATTGTCATTTTCTGATCCCCCTCAGTACCTGCACTGGGGAGTAGCTTGAGATTATTTCCAGAGAGAACTCCTATCGTCTAGTCATGACAAGTGTGAATGGAATTTCTCACATTATTTTTGTGTAATGATCTCAACTTCCCCTGGCTCTTTGGGAGAAGTTGTGCCTTCCAATCCAACCAAAAATTACCCCTAAAGGCTCATACATAGTCTGGATTTTCGGTGGTGAGGTGACCACCGAACTACAACATGACGTCACTGAGCCGCGGTGAAGAGCAAACCACCGCCACCGCTCCAGCCCTTCTCTCTGTTTTTACTCACCACCACCGCTCAACGTTATCTCAGCTCCGGTGGTCACCTCACCACCGGAGCGGTGGTCAGCTCACCACCGGAGCGGTGGTCACCTCACCACCGGAGCGGTGGTCACCTCACCACCGGAGCGGTGGTCACCTCACCACCGGAGCGGTCAGCTCACCACCGGAGCGGTGGTCACCTCACCACCGGAGCGGTGCGGTCAGCTCACCACCGGAGCGGTGGTCAGCTCACCACCGGAGCGGTGGTCACCTCACCACCGGAGCGGTGGTCACCTCACCACCGGAGCGGTGGTCAGCTCACCACCGGAGCGGTGGTCACCTCACCACCGGAGCGGTGGTCACCTCACCACCGGAGCGGTGGTCACCTCACCACCGAAAATCCAGACTATGAATGAGCCTTGAGCCACCAAAACGCAGTGCAACACACTGGGAAATCGTCTGAACATTTACACCTATAATTATATGCCCAAAATTGGGATACCAGGGTACGATACCACATACCAGTGGCATTTTGGTGGCTCAGCTGAGCCAGGGTAATTTTGTGGTCACATTATTCACATGCTATTAATTCCGGCTACACAGCTGCTAAAGGACAAGTCCTAGCACGGGCGTGCAGGGGGAGTAAATACGCCATAATTTAATGATTATTCCAATAATAAGCATGTGGAACCTGGATGTTGTACAGCAGTGGATCAATGGCCTGCAGCAATGCACCCATGCAGTAAACTGAACAAACTGAATAACAATATGTTTCTAATTACATTTATTCCCTAAGGACCAATCATGTGACACAATAACAGTCACATGACAATGATCCAATGATAACATGACACAGCTTTTCCAGCTGCTTATTTTTGAACTGATTATATTCATTCTTGCACAATCAATGTTCTCATAATTGCTTAGTTATAATTAAACTTCATGGAAATCTGTGTACATTTGCGGACGAGGGGTTACGGTGTTAACATTATCCAAATTAACTTATCTCCTCTCTGGAGTGATCATTGCATGAATTAATGAATGAAGCTATTTAGTCATTAGTGCCCATACCCGAAGGTGGGGTTGGCGAAACGGCCTTTCTGTGTGGAGTTTTTTTGTTAGTTTTTTATTTTATATATTTATTTTTGAGTGGTGCAACCACTCCAAGGAACAGCTTTGTCCGTGTTCACCTATGTATGTGACGTTCATGTATGTATGAGCATCATATAATGAGTACCAGTAGGGGCGCTGTTTGCCAGAAACAGAGAGAGAGAGAGAGACAGTGCTGCATTGTTGCCTGCTAATGAGAGAGAGAGAGAGAGAGAGAGAGAGAGAGAGGAGGAGGGGGGGGGGGAGAGGGGAGTTGGACCACTCGGTTAAAAACGGGTGTTTTTATAGAGGGGCACAGACATTTAGAGGGGCAGGTGCTCAAGTGAAAAAAAGGGCACCTTGTGCAGCGCATTTTGGGGCGGGAACCCATTTTGGAGCTTTAGCTATTGAAAAATAGCAGATCTACAAGCTCATAGCACGCCACCGAGTGGCGCGCTACGAGCTTGTAGGTCTGCTATTTTATTTATTTATCGAAGAACCACTGACATAGAAACATATAGCTTTAGATTGTGGGGGCCTAAATAATATAGTAGAAGCGTTTTTTTTATCAAGACTAGCACCCCCTAGTGTCTATCTGTGCACGCCACTGGGACAGACAGTAGGCTGACAGGAAATGGGGAGAGAGATGGGGGGGTGACATGCAGTAAAGGCCGTCGGGATCGGGAGTCGAACCCGCGGGCCGTCAAGCCACTCTGGTGTGTGGGTTTCGAGTCCCACATGTACGTTGTTATCAACAGATGGATAAAATGTTCCTACAATCTGCCACACTGCTGATTTTCTTGATATTGAGTGACCAATTAGGCCCAGCTGTCACAAATAAATTATATATATATGCACATCTGAACAGATTAGCAAAACTTTGAGAAAAGTTTTCTCATGACGTGCCCAGGGGATATCTCACATCAGGAAGCTATATTGGCCAGGTTCTTTATTTTGCTACGCCTCTTATAATATTTATTCATAATCTTTTTTATTCCTTTTATTCTTTATTTCCTTCTTTATTTCATTTAAATCCTTTATCATGCTTTCAAGATAGATAGATAGACCTTTATTGATCCCGCAAGGAAAATTCACTTGTCATACTGTAGCATGCACTGCAGTATCTGACAACAATACTGATAACAGTACTGCATGCACACCCGCCACTGACCCCCACTGCCATGGACTCTACACAATATAAACTCCTACTAATGTAACCAGGTGAAATCAGCAGACAAAATATTTTATTTCGTCGTTTGTGTTGTTCTTTTCTGTCCTGTTTGAGATCAATTGCTTTAATACTGTCACGAACTGTGTACTTTTATTGTGGTGTAGTTCCTAGTAGTGTTTCCTGTCTGCTCTATATGTTTGCTACCTGCCTTGTCTAACCTTGTGATTAGTCTTTGTATTTCACCTGAGTCCTGTTTAGTGTCAGCCTATCGGTGTGTTGATTGTAGTTACGTTGCACCTGTGTCTTGTCTATTTAAACCTCCCTGTGTTCAGCGTTCACTTGCCAGTTTATAGGAGTTCATGCCTTTTGTCCGACGGGGCATAGGTCCGATCCATTGGTCCCATCGACTACCTACCCCAAACCCTCACCCTAACCATAACCGCGAGCACGGGGCAGCACACCTAAACCTAACCCCAAACCCTCACCCTAACCATAACCGCGAGCATGGGGCAGCACACCTAAACCTAACCCCAAACCCCCACCCTAACCATAACCGCGAGCACGGGGCAGCACACCTAAACCTAACCCTGAGTCGGACCAATGGTCCGTCGGACCAAAGTATGCCTCCCAGTTTATAGTTTGTTGTCAGTGTCCTGCCCTTGTTTGTCCTGCCTATAGTTGTGAATAAATCATCATTCAACCTTATCTGCCTGCCTGCTTTTGATTCTGCATTTGGTCCATCACATGTCTCACCGTGACAAATACCTTGTTTTTTGCATTCGTGAGTTTTCTCTGTGATAAGTTCTACATAAATAAAATGTACTTACTGTACTTACTTACTGAAACGGTATGGTCAGCTGATGAACAAGTTATATATAGGCCTACACATACATGTCCGTCCTTCTGATTTCCTTAGCTTCCTGGACTTCTGAAGCCTCCGGCACCAATTATTCATGAGCTTATTTTATCACAGTGCAGACATGATCACCTCTCACTGATATTATGCTGGGTCTAGGCTGCCATGAGGCTAAATGGAACTCATGACTTCCCAGAACATGCCGGGGCGTGCGTGTGTGTGTGTGTGTGTGTGTGTGTGTGTGTGTGTGTGTGTGTGTGTGTGTGTGTGTGTGTGTGTGTGTGTGTGTGTGTGTGTGTGTGTGACACGCCCCGGCATCCCCTTGGTAGCTTCCTCAATTCATGCCTCGATAATAATATAAAAATAATGGGTGAATATCTGATAAGAAACGGGAAGCACTCAACCAATTGTGGCAAATGTATCAAATTTAGCATCCATTCCTCGTGAACATTTCTGAGGCTGAGGTGACTGATGTGTTCTCGTTGATCACTCCTCCCACGTTGTTTTTCAAAGTACTATCTCCTCCGTGCACATAAATGTTGCAGTGGTAGTCTAGTCTATCAACGTTGCATCACATATTATGTAGACACCGGTGAAATATGAATTCAGGCTATCTCTTCCACATCTTTTACTTGTAACGAAGTAGTTCTAAATTGCAGTATTGGTACTTTTACTTAAGTAAAACTTTTTTTTTTTAAATGTAGTACATTTTCCACTGCACTGACCAGCAGACAGAATGAGAAGGTACACGTGGAGGTGTAAATACCCCCCCCCCCCCCCCTCCCCCCCTGCCCAATTAGGTGTAATTCAACTGGCACTATACGTTGGGCTGTCTGCCCAGTGGTCACGCTCTGCAGGCTTCATTTGCATCATACTTCTATGTACAGTATCTTGTGTACCTTGTTTGCTTTACTTTCGATAGGCTGACAAATCATTAGCATCTGACCTTTTTTATCCACAAGAGCATGTGATTCGTTTCATATCTCCTCCTTCAACTGGCAACATTCTGAAAAAGATATCAGTGCCTCCATCTGGGGATATCTGTGTCCACTTAAAACACACTCAAATACCATGGCACTATTTAATCCGATTAAAACTTGGACGTTATACGACATCTGAAATCCTCCTCCTACCTTGACATTCTAACAACTGCTTAAAAAAGAAGAAGGAATATATATTTTTTAGGGACGCTATATAGCCTCTCGCTCCGTCGAGGCACACACAAGCAAACAAGCCCTAATACCACCACTTTTACAGAACAACCAACAGACAACTAAACCAACAGACAACTACACAACCCTTTGTTGCTCTCACAAGAATGATGCTGGCAAAAGGATTCAAGATAGAAGAGGGTTTATTTGTCACTCACTGATACTGATCCAGGTACAGTGAAATTATCATGATGGCAGAATGGCAGCATGCCCGGACCTTTCCTGGTGGCCTGCCGCCTTCTGGCCTGCCTGCCTGTCAATTGTATTACATTTTAAATATTTTTTATCATGGCGGCCCACCGGGAATATGCCCGGTACGTCCTATGGCCATATTTCAATAAATATTTATACCAAAGGCAAGGAAGCAACCAGGTGCTCAGGAGATGTGCAGGTATACGAAATATAAAAATAGTAAAAAGGTGCTCCTGGGATCAATCGGGGATAACACATCTAAGGAGGAAAACATTATTGAACCGTTTCGACCCCTACGGTCTTCATCAGGGCTAACCCTGATCTAGTCCTGATGAAGACCGTATAGGTCCAAACATGTCGGTTCAATAAAGTTGTCCTCCTTTTTGTGTTCCCGGATCTAAATATTACCTACCTGGTAGCCTCGGTACCAGGCTTTCATTTTTGTTGGTGCAAAAATTGAAAGCCTGGAGGAACGCATTGGCCGCTCGGTCTAAAAGTGGGAGTCAACCCTTCCGGGTGGGCGTCGCTCCAAATGATGTGACGTAGCGCTGCACTAGGGGGGAGAGGAGGGGCCGGGGGTGACGGACAGATCGATGAGATCCAATCAGGGCGTGCGCAAATCTCAGCCGCGACCCGCCCCTCTAGACCAGAAACCTAACACGTTAGCTCAGGCTACCTACCTGGTAACGGGAACCCCTTTTGGTGTTTTAAGCATTAGGCCTATTTAGCTATTGAAAAATAGCAGATCTACAAGCTCATAGCGCGGCACCGAGTGCCGTGCTATGAACTTGTAGGTCTGCTGTTTTTGAAAAATCGTGAAAATAGTTTAAGTTTTTAACTCAAATCTTTGCTTCTGGAGAGGTCCCCTGGAACAACATATTTTCAGATGGGGGGTCGGCGGCATGAAATATTGAGAACCACTGATATAGAAACATGAGGTTTTTCAGATTTTCTTTTTTTAATACATTTTAAAATTTTCGACGTCAGGCCTAAATGGGTCAACTTTCTGTAATATATTCCGCCTGGCTTGGGATGCTGTGGTTCTGTCTCCTGAGTATTTGTGGCATCAGTCGCCACTATATTACAAAGCCTCAGATCTTCTACAAATTAAAAATAAGTTGTATATGGAAGTATAGCAATACATGTATGGCAACTTGAGGTACTCTACTTTAATAATTCATCGTCTAAAAATGGATATCATGGAGGGTCTCTATCATACGGGGGAAATTAATATTATTTTATGAATATATAAAAAATAATAATGGAGCTGGAAACCTTTCTTACCAGCACTGGAGACTGGCAGGTTTAATGCCACCCCTGAAGATGAGAAATATTGTCTGTTCTGTGATCTAGATGAAATTGAAAACGAAGTTCACTTTTTGTTTTACTGCTCTAAATACGATGACTTAAGGGATATTTTGGTTAATAAGATGTCTTCTATATGTGGGGATTTCCTAGATTTAAATGACTATGTAGAAATGGAGATGTGTTTTGCCAAAGGGACTTTCGTTGTAGCAGATTTTATTTGTCAAGCTTGGGAAAGAAGCAGGGGGGCAGTCAGACAGATATTTCGTGAAGCCTCATTTGAAATCGGTAGTTCATATAATGGCCTGTTGTGGCGCTGGACTGGACCCAAAAAGCCCCATAGCTCCATAGAGGCCCATGTATTTGGGCCCAACTTCACCTAGACTGTATTACCTTAATAAACATGGTCATGAATACTTTCTGCTTCCAGTCACTAGTTTAAAGTCTCATTTCTAATGTCATAATATTCTTTTTGGAAAATTATGGTCCCATTTATAAAATAAATGACCATAAAGTCGCGTATGTTCTGAGGGGCGTGGCTACCGTTACAGTCTATGATCGGGAGTCCCCACCCACTCGAGTCAAAATAAAAACCAACGGAGAAGAAGGGGGGAAGTCCCGCCTCGTTGTCTGGGCCAGCCAATGGCCAGCTGGGCCAAAACGGATCTTGAAAGCTGGCGACTTACAGTGCATTAGAATGCAAGGGATTTCAGGCTTCATTTTACGTTCATGTTAGACCCGGGGAACGCTTTGTCCATATTTTTTACAGTCTATGGAAAGAAGACAGAGTACTCTGTATACATCTGAGGTGTAATATAATGAATTATGTAATGTAAACATGCTGTAAAATGCATAAATTATGTAATGTAAAACATGATGTAATTGCAAATGTGAAATGGTGTCTTATAAACCCATGAGGGTTGGGCACAAAATAAATAATCAATCAATCAATCAATCAATCAAAAAATCTAAAACCAGTGTGACTGTGACCCAGCTTGACTGAGGGACTGACATTGGATTTTTTTTAGTTGTCATTTTCGTTTTTTCATGTCATATGAAAGCAGGCCAGCAGGGAATCATAGCTTCAAATTGAAATATTGGTTGTTCAGTTTGACTTTGACCCACCAGTTTTGTAGATATGGCTTATAGAGTAATGTCTTGCAGAGGAACAGCGAGTTGAGAAAACAGGCCTGAAAGGTTCACTTCTGTGGTCTCCAACATCACACCGATAGCTACATGCTTAAGCATTGATTCCATGTTTCATGTCGATTTCAGCTCTGACATTTATTTCATACATGCTCTAGTATGTGTGAAGAGTCTGCCTGTGCTATTAACTCATTTTGGATTTATTTTTTTAATCAGTTTTTCTCCTCTCGTAAAAAGCTGGAGAGTGCACAATGGCAGCCCCTCGGTCAAGCTGGGTCCACCCATGGGTCCACCCATTCTTGCGACCTGTTCTCTATCAGTCCATCACTAAACATGGGTGAAATTCACCCAAACACCTTATATGATGTCACTTTAGTATAATGAAGGTAATTAAACACCCACCACCCACCTCAGACATCAGCAACATTATGACAATTACAAAAATATAATTATTATCTGGGTGAAAATCGTGTTTAGTGAATTCTAGAGCCGGGGTTCCCAACCACTGCCATTGGGCATTATTAACCTCATCCTCACGTTCGCCGATGACACAACCGTGGTGCCATCATTAAAGGGCCACTTCACCCCTTTTGCAACCAGAGCTTATTTTAATGACGTTAAGGACACGAGAAACACTTTCATGAGTAATTTTTTAATGTGTGTGTAATATGTATATATATTTTACAGAAGCATTAGCTTCTTAGAAAAAGTACTACATTTATTCACTTAAAACCCATTTTGAGGCCCAGGCCGTAGCGTAACGGTCTGGGCACCGGACTGGTGATCCAGTCGCGGTGTGCCGCGGGTTCGACTCCCGAACCCGACACGGCCTTTACCGCATGTCATCCCCCCATCTCTCTCCCGTTTCCTGTCAGCCTACTATCTGTCCCTTAAAAAAATTCAATAAAAGGCGTAAGCCGCAAAAAAATATCTTAAAAAAAAAAAAAACCCATTTTGACCTGGGAACGATTACACAAAATGCCTTCTAAATCCTGACAGTTTTCCCGAAAAACCCTATGTTTCAAAGATTTGCGCCACATTTACGCGATTTAAAAAAAATAGCAGATCTACAAGCTTGTAGAGCGGCACTCGGTGCCGCGCTATGAGCATTCATCCAAACAGAAAAGTCCTGTCTGATTGCATTAAACAATGTTAAACTCATCAACATTGCAGCTGTACGAAAAGCTTGAATTATCCTCTTTCTTTTTTTGTAATATATATTTTTTATCCCACGATTTGACCATGTTTTTCACCCCTGTGTCAATCATCTAATGTGATCCTGGGCTCTACACACCCTCCACCAACCTAGTCCCCATGGGGGACAAGGGGAGAGCAACGGACTTGAACTCATGCTTCCTTCATGCCTGAGTGTCCAAGTTGCTCCTTTACATTATCTATCTGCAAAGTTTTTGTTTCATGAAAATCCACCATAGAAACGTTATGAGCTACTTTCTGTCAAGAAATGCCCAGCATTTGATTATTTATATATTATTATTAAGTGTCAGAGTTTGGAAGTGCTTGTTTTCAATAACATAACATTTTGCTGCCTCCTGCATTATGTGACATTTAGAACCAGGTGGTACGCAGGACGGTTGAGTGATTTCCAACGAGCGGTCCAATAAACTCCAACACTCCATGCTGCTCAATGTTTTGCTACTCAGGCCCAATCCCAATTGCCTCCCTCAAGCCCTGAGCCCTTAACCCTCATTGACTTTAGTGACGTCAGCTGTAAATGCTTGAGGGTGAGACGAGGCTGCAAGGGCTCCAAATTGTTGTGAAAGGAATGGGACAGCACTTTGAAGATGAGTCCGCCATTCATGACACTTTGCATCACTTTATACAAACTGTCCTTATTCACAGCCAGTGCCTACCTACATGCTTGGCCTATTTATACATGTCTATCATGTCTATTTTAGTATTTAAGCTGATCATTGTATAAATACACTTTCCTGTGTGATAGGGGTTGTAATATTCATATATAATAATATTCATTATAAATTGCATTTCCATATTATTTTACTTTGCTCATTAGTCATTTCTCATCATGTTTCCCTTATTATTATTGTTATTGGATATATAGCCCATCCTTCCATTCCGTCTCCCTTTGAGAACAGTGAGAAAGCACTATTGTGTTTGTTGACATTCTAACTAATTTGCATACTTAAATGATTGACGTTAGGAGGATCCCCCTCATTCCCCTGGTAACGCTATGAACTGTGGGTAATTTCTTTGCCCAAAGTCAGTTAAAGTCAGCATCGATGCTGACTTTGGCAAAGGGCACATAAAGGGGCGGGGCTGAGCCCTCACTGACTTACCGATTTCAAATGGGACATCCCTCAAGCCCTCGCAGACTTCACATGAACGCGCAGCTAAGTCAGTGAGGGCTCATTGAGTCAGCAAGGGAGTGGATTGCGATTGGGCCTCTGTCTAGATGAGGGGGGGGAGGGGTGTCCTGATGGAAAAATCATGCATGTGCATACTGTACTCTCTATTCCTGCAGAACACCAACTATAAGCTCTGCCCATGCACTGCTGGCTATGTGTTTCACAGGACATATGGTGTCGGTCCTGAAGCCATTATGTCTGGATTTGTAATGTTGGTGCCTGTACTGAAAGACAAGCCTGGGAAGCTGTCATTGTCTACAGACCACATCTCTGTCAGCCACTCCCACTTTCCATTCCACACTGGGCATAGGCACACTGTCGCGCGTGGACGCGTCAGAAGAACCTGACGCCCGACGTCAACCCCGGCTTTTTAGACAGCTGGTGGATGGAAAAGAAGCTCCACCTCCGCGGCTGACCGACGCGACGGACAGATTCCCGGAAACGCTCTCCTCCGCGCCAGTCAGCCGCGGAGGTGGAGCTTCTTTTCCATCCACCAGCTGTCTGGTGAGCACTTTGCCTTTAACCTGCCTCCTATAAATACTGGACTCATTGCACACGAACGGTCAGAACATGCCATTGTCCGGTGCTCATAACCTTGATGTTTCCTGTGTTTCTCCTGTATACCTGGAATTCTCGTTCTGTAAGATTTTTGCGTTTTTTTTTTTATGCGTTTATATTTCCTGTGTTTTGCCTTGTGTTTTGTTTAGTTTTGCCTTTTTGGATTTTGCTTTGTACTTTTTGAATAGTTCCCTGAGCTTTTGCTTGTGCTTGCCTTATTGCTGCCTTGTTTGTAAGCTAATTAAGCTGCTTCTTTAATAATAAACCACTACTCTGAAACTACTCTGCAGTCATTCTGCTACCGTGACAGGAAGCTAAATAGCATGGACGATTATTGACCTATCACCCCTTATTGCCAGTTGCAAGGAATTAAAATACCATATGTCCTCATTGATGATTGGATGGATGACAGAGATGTCTACAGACAATGCCGTAAAATGTATGAACAGGAAAATATGTCTGTGTTCATTGTGTCTGTGTTGATATTAAGGGCTCCACGTTTCGTCACCACTAAAACCCTCATCCCTAAACGTCTTTGCCTTTCTTTTTTTTTTTTACTTTTTGCTAAACATTTTTGAATAGTTAAAATGGCCAGTCTACATGCTCACAAGGTGTCAATGTAGTGAGCTAGTGAGTTGAACTATTCAAAAATGATTTTCAAAATAGTAAAAAAGGCAAAAAAGTTTAGGGATAAGGGGTTTAGCGGTGACGAAAATGGAGCCCTACTGTATGTCACACCTCTGTACACGGCTCATCTCTGGCACTTGTACAGGGTGAGGAGTACTGTGTTATATGCAGAGGCTCAAAAATGGCTTATAATGATTCTACTGTATGAGTTATTATGAGCTTTTTAGTTATTAACTTACCTGCCTGAATCTTGTTGAGTTGGCACTAGACAGCCACCTCTGTCATGATATGTACTGTACTGTACTGGTGTGTGTGTGTGTGTGTGTGTGTGTGTGTGTGTGTGTGTGTGTGTGTGTGTGTGTGTGTGTGTGTGTGTGTGTGTGTGTGTGTGTGTGTGTGTGTGTCACACACACGGACCCACGGGTCTGTAATAAAGTTTATATAATGGCACTTTGTCGTTTTCTGTTCTGATCGTGTAAACATCTTAATTAATTTGATGCTGCTGTAACACCCTTAATTTCCCCTTGGGGTATCTCAGTGTATCTCATCTCTGAGTTTCCTTCCCACAACTAAAACGTAAAATTCAACAACGTCTTTGCACTAAACGGCTTAAATATATTCCACAACGGCACTGAGACTGTTATATTCTTAAAATCTTCAATAACGTCCACTTGTGCTATCAGGCACATTTGAACAGCAAAGCTTAGGTGATTGACGCATTTAAAAATGAGATAAAGTGCCCCTCGGGGTACAGGTACCCACCAGGGCAGGTCAGGTTGTGGCCTCCTGGTGGCGCTATAATAGGCCAATGTGAAAAGTGTGCCATTTCTTCTTATACGCCTTGGATGATTTGATGCATTTTGTTCCAAAAAGGTGTAAAATCCACCTGTTGGTCGAGTAATATAAAAAAATATGTTTTTCAAAAGTCCGCCTCCTGGTTGCGCTATAACAGGCTGTTCTGGAAAATGTGGGGCAGAGGTTCATCGTTGGTATCCAGGGAGTGTGTGTGCAAAGTTTGGCATCGCCCGGGTTAACGGTGCCGGAGATTAGCTGGTAACAAACGGACGGACGCACACACACAGACGGACTCACACACACACACACACACACACACACACACACACACACACACACACACACACACACACACACACACACACACACACGCACACACACACACACACACACACACACACACACATGGACAGAATGCAAAACATACTCTCTCCCCATGCCTTCGGCCTGGTGGAGACAAAAATTGTAAAAGATTTTTGTGGTTGATTGATAAACTGACAATCATCACAGCACGTCTAAGAGTGCTGCTAGGTTGACATTTGAGAGACACTCTTTTTTTTTCTATACAATTAGTATAGATGCTATACTAATTGTATAGCATCTATACAATTGGGAAGGAAGCCGTGTGGGGAGGGTGACCATGGTTGCTGTACAGTATGTACAGTATTTACTCGGCAGGGGATGACAACAAGACGATGGAGACTCCTCAATGGCAGTTAAGCCGATAGCAGTGACAATACAGAAATGTAGCTCAAAGCGTGAATCATTCATGTTTATTGTTTATTGGAATCCCCATATAGGAAGTATAGGCTAGTCCGAAAATGTCACTACTAGTCCACTGCATATAATGGGGAGTATTGTCCGACATCTTCACTATTATAGTCCACTAAATCTCCCTACTCATATGCCATATGGGGAGTAGGGAGTAGGGAGTAGGGAATGAGTAACTGCATTCGGACACAGCCGAAAATGGGTAACACCATATCAAATAAAGATCATGTAGCCTATATCTTGAGAACCGACAGACTGACTGACCAACATGGTGACTGGTGGTCACACAAAGTGAAATTAGAGAAAACTAAATGAAAATGTCAACAAGGAAATGCATATTTACCTACAGGCATCGCCACAGACATGATTATTCAAACAATGTGGAGGTAGACAAAGAGGGGATTACCATGCAGGTTACAGGCAGGACATGTGCTTGCCTTTTTTTTGGCCAGGGCCCAAGAACATGAAATAATGAATGTTGTGGCAAAGCACGTATATCTGCATGCTAGTGTACAGTATAGTACAGTCAAAACATGCGCTGATGTGTCAGTAGACTCAGTACTGCAATTAAAATTCCTCCATTGTTCAGTATGTGTTCCTGTCGTGTCGCCGCGGTGTAAATCATTTGTTTATATTTAGAGTACAGTAATGAAGTCGTTTGTTCAAGGCTTCTTCCATAATCATGCAATAATTGGCGGAAGGACAATGGAAAGGATCAATCAGACTGTGTGTGTGTGTGTGTGTGTGTGTGTGTGTGTGTGTGTGTGTGTGTGTGTGTGTGTGTGTGTGTGTGTGTGTGTGTGTGGCAGGCAGCCAACAGTTGTTTTTCGTTAGTAAACCTCATTGCCTGCATGAGGGGGATTTGCTTTATCAGAGCCTATAGAGCAGACCTGGGTGTTGGGGGGGTGTTGGAGTGGTAGGGGTGTTGGAGTGGTTGGGGTGTTGGAGTGGTTGGGGTGGTAGGGGTGGTTGGGGTGGTAGGGGTGGCAGGGGTCTTTGATAATCCCCCAGGTTTTAATGACACAATGACCCTTTACTCTCAAATAATGTCTGACATTTACGACCGGCTTAGTGAATATAAGGCCCAATGCCATTGCCTATCGCACACTTGCATGTCCTGGCTGAAGGATATGGATGGAAGCATAAGGAAAGCTCACGCCCTGCAGTCGTCCACTAAATGTCCTGCAGCTCTCCGCACGGCCGCTTTTCGTTTGAGGGCGCCGTTCACATCCCAAACCAGGCGCTCCAGGTGATCCAACCTTCCAGGATGCTCTCAGTGGTGTCTCTGTAGAAATCCTGTTGGATCTTTGGGCCCCCAAGGTGAAAGAGCTAGGTGCCTTCTTCACCACAGTGTGCTCAACCCAGGCGAAGTCCTCGGTGATGTGGACGGTGAGCGACTGGAACTCATTGTCCCTCTCCACTGCGATGCCAGCTCAGTGGCCTTGAGGTTAGAGTGTCCGCCCTGAGACTGGGAGGTCGGGGTTCAATCCCCGGCCGGGTCATACCAAAGACTGTAAAAATGGGACCCAGTGCCTCCCTGCTTGGCACTCAGCATCAAGGGTTGGATTGGGGGTAAGTCCCTGCGACATACTAGCGTCATGTCCAGGGGGTGTACTTGTACATCAAGCTGCCTCACGCTACAGAAACAGGAGATAGGCTCCTGCCCTATGGGCCTCATGGCTACAGAAACAGGAGATAGGCTCCTGCCCTATGGGCCTCATGGCTACAGAAACAGGAGATAGGCTCCTGCCCTATGGGCCTCATGGCTACAGAAACAGGAGATAGGCTCCTGCCCTATGGGCCTCATGGCTACAGAAACAGGAGATAGGCTCCTGCCCTATGGGCCTCATGGCTACAGAAACAGGAGATAGGCTCCTGCCCTATGGGCCTCATGGCTACAGAAACAGGAGATAGGCTCCTGCCCCTATGGGCCTCATGGCTACAGAAACAGGAGATAGGCTCCTGCCCTATGGGCCTCATGGCTACAGAAACAGGAGATAGGCTCCTGCCCTATGGGCCTCATGGCTACAGAAACAGGAGATAGGCTCCTGCCCTATGGGCCTCATGGCTACAGAAACAGGAGATAGGCTCCTGCCCTATGGGCCTCATGGCTACAGAAACAGGAGATAGGCTCCTGCCCTATGGGCCTCATGGCTACAGAAACAGGAGATAGGCTCCTGCCCTATATGGGCCTCATGGCTACAGAAACAGGAGATAGGCTCCTGCCCTATGGGCCTCATGGCTACAGAAACAGGAGATAGGCTCCTGCCCTATATGGGCCTCATGGCTACAGAAACAGGAGATAGGCTCCTGCCCTATGGGCCTCATGGCTACAGAAACAGGAGATAGGCTCCTGCCCTATGGGCCTCATGGCTCGGCAAGGCTACTTACTGTACTTACTTACTGCGACGCCATAAATGGAGGTGGAGGAGGTGTGCTCTTTTTTGGCCTCCTGTAGACCAAAGGTTCTCAAACCTTTTCAGCCCGTACGTGACCCGCTAAAATAATCATATTTGAAGTGGGAAGTTGGGGTATTCAATTTTGATCTGTATAAGCTACGCATTGCGTTGTGAGCTGTATATGTTATACTGTATATGTTTTTCCCCCCTTTTTACCTCCTTCATGATGATTTCCTGTTTTTGGCAATATAGAAGTGAATATTTGTACGTCTCTAAATGTTATGATGAATTGAACATGGTGAACCCTATTGTAAACACGTGTAATGCGTTATGGTGTCGTCCACAGTTAACAGTCTTTGTATTACCGGTAAGTTGTACTTGAAATGTACTGTAATTCTCCAAACTGTTAATAAATACTTCAATCAATCAATCAGTCAGAAGTGTCTGGTAGCTCTATTTGCAATACTCTGGAAGCTTTTCTGTTGAATATGGATGGTTTATATTGATGATATATCCACATTAGAGAGCGTGAGTGCAGCTTACCAGGGTGGATCTACAGCCTTGATTATGGCAAATATGGGGATGGGGCAGATTTACATTTCAATTCATATAATATATTCATTTTTATGACAGTGCCTGATTATAACATAGATAGAGTACAGTTTTTCACAATTTTTATATTTCCAGAATTTTAAGTTATATCCATTTCTCTGTCTTTAGGAGAGTATGCCATCAGACCCCAAGGAGGGAGTATAGCAATATTAATGACAGGAACACTTTTTGGTGTTTTAAGCATTACGTCATACTGAAAAATAGCAGATCTACGTGGCACGAGTGCCGTGCTACGAGCTTGTAGATCTGCCATTTGTTTTAATCGTGGATATGTGGCACAAATCTTTGAATATATATTCTTTCAGAGCGAACGTTTTGAACTCATATCTTTGCTTCTGGGGGAATAACATATTTTCCGATGGGGGTCAGTGGCCAATTACATAATAATGTTTGGGGACCTTATTATAGGTTGAGCACCACTGATAGAAAGTTTTCAGAAACTGTCATGATTTAGAAGCCTTTTTTTATTTCGACGTCAGGCCTAAATGGCCTAAATAAAGTTGCTTGATTTAACATTTTGATATCTGGTGTTCATTTGTTAAGCCATGATATGCAGTATATAAGCCCATTGAACGTTAACGTCAATGTTATGTTACAGTATGACTTACACTGTGTGTGTGTGTGTGTGTGTGTGTGTGTGTGTGTGTGTGTGTGTGTGTGTGTGTGTGTGTGCGTGCGCACATTTCCTATAATAATGATGATAATCAGGTTACTGGTAGACTGCACCCTTCTTCCCTTTTCTGTGGAATTTCTTAACCTCAGACTTCCCAGTAACTGATAACATTTATGCACTTCCCCGTCCGCCAAAAGTAGTGCATTGTTCCGTGGAAGAAAATACAAAATCTTCACTTTGCTACAATACTAAATTCATGGTCAGGGACCAAATGCAATACCTTCACGGACCACCAGTAGTCCATGGACCACTTTAGGTGACCTAAAATCACTGTCCATGGATGTCATGTTTATACCTGCCACAGAAGACAGTGCTGCATTGTTTTTTAGTAGCTCAGGACACAAAGTCCAGAAATTCTAGCTTGATCAAACCAAGTGATGAGACAACCATGGGAAAATCACTCCATCTTAAGGTGAAAACAAGTATGATTGGTTCAATCTGTAAGTCTTACAGTATGACTCATTGAAAACACATCCTGCTTCTGGAAAACGCATCCCTGCTTCTGGTGACTGGCATAGAGCGCGTGACATCATCATCATACACGGAAGTTATGCGGGAACGCCTACTGAGTGGCAAAAACTATACTTCCTGGCCTTGACAGCCCCCATACATCCAAACAGAAAAGTGCTATATCTGATTGCATTAAATGACGTTCAACAATGTTAACCTCACTTTTGTCCGTCACTTTGCCACTCGATTTCCCATTCACTTTATGCATCATGCGCATACCCTCTATTGTCCTACAACCCGGTCTCACCCAAACACGGTGAAATAGCACCGATTGGCATTTCCGTACATATACTGTATAAACACCCATATAGAAAACCCAAACATGGACAATGAATGCCGAAACATGGACAATGAATAAGGAGTTTCGGGATCGTCTTGACGGAACATACACACAAGACACAGAAAGAAGACTTTGCTGCATGGACACTGCCACAGAGCAAAAGACCAGCTCATTTTGGATATTCTTTTTATTTTATATTTTTATCCCACGGTTTTGTAACCCATTTTTCACCCCTGTGTCAATTATCTAATGTGATCCTGGGCTCTACACACCCTCCACCAACCTAGTCCCCATATATGGGGGACAAGGGGAGAGCAACGGACTTGAACTCATTCTTCCTTCATGCCTGAGTGTCCAAGTTGCTCCTTTACAACTGACAGGGGGGAGTGTCCCTGGTTGGACGTAGCGCGTGGAAGGAACACGTTATTCCAACCAGTTCCTTTCCCCTCCATCAGGCGCCCCGGCTGGCCAGGGGGAGGCAGTTTAGTGATTCTTTTGGATATTCTTCTGTGGAGACTATACCCTGCCAATCAAGAGGAACAAGACCTCTCACATTTCCAGATGTTGTATTATAGGGACACAGGACTGACTGTAAATGGTGCATTTATATAGCGCCTTTATCTAAGGCACTTTACATATAGGGTGTGTTCGGAAATGTGCCCTCAATGCACTGCGGTGCTCTCTTGTCATTCATTTATTCAGTGCACTCGGTGCGTTGTCGTTCGAAAATCCAGTGTGCTGCACACCGGGTGTGCCGAGTGCCCGCACTGAGCGACCCTAACCCTGAAGCTGGGGTCGTCCGGTGTGAATGCGTCACAGCTGTGGTCATTCGTAAATAAGGCACACTGAACGCACTCTGTGACGTCACCGCCCACCACACTCAACAAACTGACCACATTCCCGGTGCGCATTTCCGAACGCACCCATAGATAATAATGCATTACATTCCACCCATTCATACAATGATGGTGGCGGAAGACCATGCAAGGCACCAACCAGCACATCAGGAGCAATTAGGGGTTCAGCGTCAGACACGTCGACACTAACTCTGGGGGAGCCCGGGTTCCAACTGGGCGACCTTGCGGTTACCATCCAGCCACTCTACCCCTGAGCCACCGCCGCCGACTGCGAGTGAACTGGGCAATGAGCAACGAGAGACCAGTGGAAGCAGCTTGTGTCGCAGATCTCGAGGGCACTCAAAGGATGATGATGAGAAAACCCAAACATCCGAACACATTACACTGAGATCCGCTCCACAGAGCATATAGACCGTGACTTAGGGGAGCTGTCTCTACTGAACTAAGGGCCATGAGAGACACCACCAACCAAGCCAAACACCATGACACGGATTGGCAAAAAAGGACCCCCAAATTGACACTGATGAGCCCGCAGACCCCCATTAGAAAAAGATATGCCTGTGGACCTCATAAGAGTAGATTTTGAAGGCTCTAGCAGTGATTCTCAACCCGTTTAATTTCAAAGACCACAGTTTGACATGCATAATATTAGTCTACAGACCCCCATTTAATGGCATTTCTATCTCTGGGACCCCCGATTTATATTGTAAAATCAATGTTAATGTAACTCTGAGAGTGTACGGGTCCATTTGGTTCCAGTTGTACACTCTCAGAGTTACACCCAGTTAAGGGGATATGTCATGGTCTACTCAGGCTTTTGTGAACACCCCAGACAGTTTTTAAGATGCTTGATTTAGTATTTTGATATTTGATATATGACATTTTAGATGCCCCGCCCCCTTCTTGCACAAACCCATGGTAACTTCAAACTCCATCTGAACCATGTTAGATTAATCAAAAACACTTGTTTTCTGGTGACTGATACTGCCCTCCTAATATGTGAGGGCCCGTGTTTTTTTTTTTCATTTACTGTTTTCATTAATTTATTTGGACTCCTGGAGGCCAGAGGAGACTGAAGAATCATATTACATTTAACAGACAAAATCACACCTGTGTGAAGTGAGGGGCGCTAAAGTCTAACTCATGTTGCTATATGATTTGATTTGATTTGATGTATTTGATATATTCATGATACAATTCATAAAAGAGCAGTACAGAATTATCAGGATTGCACAAAAAGTCAGAGGACTTAATTCCATTGTGATCCAAATAAATAAATAAATAGTTACAGCATATGATAAGAAGAACATGTGTGTACTAACATCACAATACTAATGACATTTACAACAGGCCATCGTAGATCAGTAAACAGAACACAATAAATAGATACATACAGCACTTTTACTAACTTGCCCATCAGCCACTTTTTCAACATATTTAAAAGAATGTTCAAAGACTGGGCAAATTTAATTTCCCTTGGGATTTAGTTCCAATCCTCCACCTCTATATATTTAAATGAGCTTCTACCTACCCTATGTCTCAGGTTTGGTGGTTTAAGATCAGCTACACTAGCACTTGTGTTCAAACTATGGAACTGGTTAACATACGGGAAGTAACCTTTCAAATATTTTGGGCATTGTTCTTTTCAGTGGCGTGCACAGACATTTAGAGGGGCAGGTGCTCAAGTGAAAAAAAGGGCACCTTGTACAGCGCATTTTGGGGCGGGAACCCATTTTGGTGCTTTAGCTATTAAAAAATAGCAGATCTACAAGCTGATAGCGTGCCACCGAGTGGCGCGCTACGAGCTTGTAGGTCTGCTATTTTCTTTTTAATTGAAGAACCACTGACATAGAAATATAGCTTTAGATTGTGGGGGCCTAAATAATATAGAAGCGTTTGTATCAAGAATTGATCAATGTCTGCACCATGGTCCACACACTACACTACTACCTTTTCTTTTTTTTTTCCTTTTTTTTTTAAGAGCACATTGCCAAAAGGGCAGGGGGTGCTCTAGCACCACCTAGTGTCTATCTATGCACGCCACTGGTTCTTTTAAAATTTTATAGACCATAATGAGTCTCAGTTGTTGTATTCTGCCTTCCACTGGGAGCCAATTTAATTCTCTAAAATGGTTAAGGCCTATTCATAGTCTGGATTTTCGGTGGTGAGGTGACCACCGCTCCGGTGGTGAGCTGACCACCGGAGCTGAAATAACGTTGAGCGGTGGTGAGTAAAAACGAGTCGGGTATAGCTGCAGCCTGCAGCTTCATAGTGGAGCGGGTGGGACCTCCTCTTCTCATGACCTCCACTCCGTTACAGTGGAGGTGGGCGTG
>NC_139710.1:33986676-34046676 GCF_964188405.1 Protomyctophum parallelum
ATCTCTATAATATCTACAGTTAGCATATTATGCAATTCCACACGCATATAATGCAGCATGACTATACTATACTAAACAGAGTAGGCCCTAGATCCCTAGATGTGAAATTTCAAATGTGAAGCTGTTCTTGACTTGTATTCTATAGGCCATGCCTCGATTAGCTGTCAGCCTGTCTGTCACGACTTGTCTCGCTGTCTCTCTCCCGAGTCTATCTATCTCCTGTCCACTCCAGTGTCTCTTCCTTTCCCTCTTCTGGCTAGCCCTCAAGAGACGATCTGTACTGTAGGCCTATTTATTTAATCAAGTCTAACTCTACCTTTCATACCTATTAGCTAGTCAGTATAGTCACTGCATGATCCGCGCAAAACCCGTAGGCTACAAAACCCAAAAAAGAATGTTCTGACCCTCGACATTCGGAACCTGCTTGCACTGAATTAGTCGGATTTTTCACTATATGTTTTACGTCTGTCTGTCTGTCTGTCACGCCACGGACGGTCTGTGCCGTTTTCTCTCGGGAGTTCCCTGTATTCTTCCTCAATTTCCTCAATGGGGGTGGTATAGTGGCGCATCCGGCGAAAGACGGTATTACTCCGGCCTACTCTCGATGTAAACAGGATGTAAACGAGGAAAAATAAATGGCGTTCCGTGTTCAGGCAGAGGCGGGATTGAAACATACTTTATCCCATAGCGTTAAAACACTAGCGTGCATGACTGAGAGGTCATTTTGACAGTTTTTTATTAATTTTTGAAGTTGATTATCTTTCGCCATGAAGCTTTCAGAATGTTCCCCTTCCTGACCATCATCATCCTCCATCATCATTCCATCATCTCAGAAATCTGACACATTTTATAAATATGAATTTAAGCACATGCTACTTCTGTCTGATTTGACTTCAGTCATGCTAGAAGTAATGCTATATGGACCAGAGCAATGTGTAAGTAGGCCTACATAACGTAACCCAGTCTGCTGTTATCTGTCCCCTGTGTGTTCGCCTGTAGAAATAGAGTTGTAACACCTTGGTTAATCCTTAAGCCACAACCAACTCTTAGATCCTATTTTTAATATCTGGAATCTAGACTTGCTAATACAACATTTGACAGCCCATACATCCAAACAGTAACATCCTATATAGTTTGTATTAAACAACATTTAACTCAGTTTTTGTTTCATTAAAATCTACTGCAGACATGTTACTTTCTGACTGTCAATACATTCTGTGCAGGTGATAATCTTTTGTCCTGCAAGTAAAAAAACAAATAAACAACCCATTCTACCTGTAGTCTATTAGACTCCAAGTCATTCTGGCTATAATACGTAAACATGTGATCCAGAATACAGGCCCACAGGGGGCAGCAAATCCATGATATACTAGGTCTACTTTGCCACAGACAATATTCTTCATCGGTCGCCAAATTTATCATCATGACCGGGCATTATCACGCCTTTTGAAAGCAGTCTGAACAACGGTGTCCTGCACCAAGAATAGCCAACCTCCAATCTCCCAACACGTGCACTGAGGAGACATGTTCTGAGCATCTGTACATCTGCCATTTCCGTTTGCGAGACATGACGCGCAACGGAGTATAAATCGGGCTTTGACTCGCATGCCCTTCTTGTATAGCTGATGATAAATCAGCACTTTGTAAACAAATCATCCTGTATATGAAGGCAATTTCCTCCACTAATACTAATAACTCTTCTCCATCCTCCTCCTCTTCCTATCCAGAGCCATAATCCCTGGGGACCCCCAATCTCCGCACTCACGCACAGCGCGCAGCCGCGCAAACACACACACAAACACACACACACACACCCCGGCGTGCACCATGCAGGACTCGGACGCCACGGTCTGCCAGCTGCAGCCCAACATCATCTCGGTGCGCCTGTTCAAGAGGAAGGTGGGCGGCCTGGGCTTCCTGGTGAAACAGCGCGTCTCCAAGCCGCCCATCATCGTGTCGGACCTGATCCGCGGTGGCGCGGCCGAGGAGTGCGGCCTGGTGCAGGTGGGCGACATCGTGCTGGCCGTCAACAACAAGCCCCTGGTGGACCTGTCGTACGAGCGGGCGCTGGAGACCCTGAAGAGCGTGTCGGCGGAGAGCCACGCCGTGCTGATCCTCCGCGGGCCCGAGGGCTTCACCACGCACCTGGAGACCACCCTGTCGGGGGACGGGCGCCAGAGGACCGTCCGGGTCACGCAGCCCGCTGCGCCGCACCACCAGGCCTCAAAGACCTTCGACCGCTGCTGCCCGCTCAGCCCCGCCGTCGGCCCCCCGGGGCAGCAGCAGGGGGCCGGCAAGGAGCCCCAGCTCAGGGCCATCGAGAACCTGTCCTCCCCCCAGGCCGGCAACCCCTCCAGGGGGCTCCCGAGGGGAGGGGTGCAGGCCCTCATCGCGTCCCAGGAGAGCCTCCTGATGCGGGACGCGGTGGTGGGCCGCGGGGCTCTGGTCAACGGCGTGGAGGACAACAGTGAGCTGCTCAAGGAGATCGAACCGGTGCTGCGTCTGATCAAGAACAGCAAGGAGATGAACGGAGAGCCCGAGAACTACCCGGCACAGAAGGTCGTGGAGAAGCGGGACGTGGAGGTCCAAGTGGAAAGGTAAAGGAACTGACCCGGCTCTGTGTCTGACAGCTGTTAGGATGTTATGAAGGTAAAGGAACTGACCCGGCCCGGTGTCTGCCAGCTGTTAGGATGTTATGAAGGTAAAGGACTGACCCAGCTCTGTGTCTGCCAGCTGTTAGGATGTTATGAAGGTAAAGGACTGACCCAGCTCTGTGTCTGACAGCTGTTAGGATGTTATGAAGGTAAAGGACTGACCCAGCTCTGTGTCTGACAGCTGTTAGGATGTTATGAAGGTAAAGGACTGACCCAGCTCTGTGTCTGACAGCTGTTAGGATGTTATGAAGGTAAAGGACTGACCCAGCTCTGTGTCTGACAGCTGTTAGGATGTTATGAAGGTAAAGGACTGACCCAGCTCTGTGTCTGACAGCTGTTAGGATGTTATGAAGGTAAAGGACTGACCCAGCTCTGTGTCTGACAGCTGTTAGGATGTTATGAAGGTAAAGGACCGACCCAGCTCTGTGTCTGACAGCTGTTAGGATGTTATGTCTTGGCCTCACTTTAGATGAGCATATGAACAGGTTCTTTCTGATTCAGCTGGTAGAGCCCTGGGGTCAGTACTGAATAAGGTGAAAGCCTGTAAGGATTTAGGATATTATACATAATAAATTATATCAGTCTTGTGTATGCCCTGTTTCGGATTATGCCTCCGGTGTATGGGGTTTTCCGAACAATGAAAGTTGTAACACAATTCAAAATAGAGCCATACGGTCATTTCTTGGAGTTCATAAGCTCACGCCTATCTTGGCTATTAGCGGCGATATGGGATGGATGCCCGTAAATATCAGACACAAAGGTGAGATGTTGAGACTTTGGAATAGACTTGTTAATATGTCCGATGACAGACTGACCAAAAAGATTTTTAACTGGGACATTTCTAATGGTTACCCCTGGGCTAATGAAGTAAAGTCTTTATTCTTTAAGAATAATTCATCATTTATTTATTTAAATAGACTACGCTGTAATATTCATGAAATACAGAACTATATGTTCCTTGGGTATAAGGAGAGTTGGGCTGTTGATTTATGGTACAAACCCAAACTAAGAACATATCGTCTTATTAAAAATAATTATGGCCCTGATCCTTATGTTACACAAAATATATCCAAAGGTCAGAGATCTTTTTGTGCACAGCTGCATTCTGGGACCTTACCATTAGCTCTGTGTCTGACAGCTGTTAGGAATGTTGGTGACCTGATGGTCAAGGTTCAATTTCAATTAATCCAGAGCTTTCTATCAGAGGAGAGAATTAGCGTCACCTCCGTTCACTTCATCGGGCCAGTCCAGTCAATGGCGGCTCTTAGACGTAGACCCATGAGACGTAGACTATATTTCGAGTTACGTGAACCATGTGACAGGCACTGTTTTATCCCCTGAGCAAGTAGGCAGGCTCTATTAGATCAATGGTTGAAAATGTCAGCACTTAATTAAGCAGAAAACCCGGATTCAAATCTGGGGTTAAGAGGAAAGTTACATAAACCACTTAAACCCTATATAGTTTGTTATACAACAAATAGTGAAAATGATCCCAGAACAGTTCATAGGGTTCATGTGGTTAACCTTGGCATGTCCTTGTTTGTGGTGTAATCATCATTGAACTGAAACAGCAGTGAGTGTTTCCCTTTATCGGAAGTTGAACTCAGCCTTTGTATAATCAGTTCTTAACGGCTTAACCCATTTTGGTGTTTTAAGCGTAATGTTATCATTTAGCTGGGGACCCCCTGGAACTCCCTCAAGGACCCCTGGGGGTCCCCGGACCCCACTTTGGGAGCCACTGCTCTAGGGCTCATGTGACTCACCCACTGTCTCTAGATCGTCTTTTGACATAATCTTTTATATTTATTGATTACACAATTACAGTTTCACAACTCTGTTCTGCACGCATCTGTATCACTCCGGTTGCCGTGCGATGAAGTCAATATGGGGACCGTTTTTTCCCCATGTTGACTTCATCGCACGGCAACCGGAGTGATACAGAAAAGTCAGCTGGCTTTACGAATCTATGGGAACAGATTTACTTTAGAAACCATTTAACTCTGATTCTTTTTCCAGGCTGCGTTTTTGATCAAAACAAGCTTGAAGTGTCAGGATGTAGAAGACATTTTTAGAATCTGATCTCAGGTCAGAATGGGTTAATCCATTTAGACCTGAGGACGATTCTACAAAATAACGTCTTCTAAATCACGACAGTTTTCTGAAAAACCCCCATGTTTCCATGTGGCCACGGACCCCCATCTGAGAATAATGTTGTTCCAGGGACTCCCCCAGAAACAAAGATTTGAGTTAAAAAACGCTCACTCTCAAAGAATACAGTATATATTCCAAGATTTGTCCCACAATTTCACGATTTTTCAAAAATAGCAGACCTACAAGCTCGTAGCGCGGCACTCGGTGCCGCGCTACGAGCTTGTAGATCTGCTATTTTTCAATAGCTAAAGTATAACATGATGCTTAAAACACCAAAAGGGGGTTCCCGTCCAGAATGGATTAATTGTTTCAGGATCAAAGAACGTGATCTTCTAGCCAAGCAAGAAGCAATTATTGATTGCGTTGCACGGAGGTCTCCAACAGTGTTCATTTGACATGACATTGATCCCAACAGTGCTAATGACCGGTTCAGTCCCTCATTTCCCCGTCAGAGGTAAATCGTTCACCTTCATTGACTCGAGAAATCTCATCGTTTGAGCGTTTGAGCTTGTAGATCAGCTATTTTGTTGAATGCCCCCATATCGGATTCGTTGCCTTGGTCGGCGGACCCAAAAATAGCACATCTATACGATCTCACAACATGGCACGTTGCGACAGCTTTTAGATCAGCCTTTTTTGAGGGGCGCTAGTACCCCCGTCCTATGCACAGCTTTGTGTGCATGTGTGTCTGTTTGAGTACAGAATGTGTTCAGCTGATTGGCTGAGCACGGAATGTGAGGATGTGTGATGATGTTGTATATGATGATAAGAATTAAGCGCCCATCACTTCACACAAGTGTGATTTTCTTTCTTCTTTTTGATATACTCCTATACACAGGTTTAATGTTTGTCTTTAGTTCAATGTTTGTTTTTCGTAAACGCCATTGACAACGAAGGGAAACTTTACATCATAATGTGCCATTTACGTCATGTTTATTACCTGCGCAAGCAGAGCGCGCAAGTAATGTTTTCGCCCGGTCTCTTCCGCCGTGACAGCTGTCCCGCCATTCGATGTTTATGCAGAAAAACATCAAATCTGTGCCTGTTTTGCTGGGACCAAATGACCACAAATGACCATATTTCTTACGTCATCATTTACAGCTAGTCATACGTATACTATATACATAATCAGTAAAAATAAAATAGCAAATTGGGCCTGATCTGCTGGGACCAGAGTACGTGGTGTGTATATGTATGACTAGCTCTTAATGATGACGTAAGAAATATGGTCATTTGTGGTCGTTTGGTCCCAGCAAACCAGGCACAGATTAGCTGTTTTCTTGCATAAACATCAAATGGCGGGACAGCTGTCACGGTTTTTGGCGCAAAGTAACCACAGTATACCGCTAATCAACTTACAACTACACACTCTATATAGTATATATGTATACGTATATAGTATATGCCTATATACTATATATATAGTATATGCCTATATAGTATATGCCTGCTTTGCTGGGACCAAACGACCACAAATGACCATATCTCTTACGTCATCATTTAGAGCTAGTCATACGTATACTATATACATAATCAGTAAAAATAAAATAGCAAGTTTTGCCTGATCTGCTGGGACCAGAGTACGTGGTGTGTATATGTATGACTAGCTCTTCACCCAAACTTATATAGATAGAAACTTGAATCATACTTAATAATACTAGGTGTTTATATGCATAAAGTAGGTAGGTAGCAAATAGTTACATTTAAAAATTATACATTTCAAACGTTCCTTCACAGAGATACTGAGATTTGACAGTTTACAGCGGTCGAAAGGACTTGCGCGCTCTGCTTGCGCACTAGTTGGCCATTTATGGCCTACTAGTGTGCAACAAGCAAGTATGCACTCGACAGAGTGCAGTTCTAGTTATTATTATTTTAGTCTCTTTATTGTTAATGGCGTTTAATGTTTGTGTTGGCACCGTTTGTTTTACATAATTTTCACCATTACATCACCTAATCAACATGAGTTAGACTTTAATATATTAGCGCCCCTCACTTCACACGGGTGTGACTTTTTCTTTTTAAACCATTTTGCAATAAAGGGGTGCTGCCATAAGATATGTCTATCTGGGGATCCTTGGCTTGGAAAACCCCTGCATTAGACGACCACACACAGGAGACCAAGAATGTTTTATTTCAATTGGTGAGAAAGGAAAGGATGCAGTGAGCAGAACGAATGCCCCACATTGCCTGCCTGTTATCGCTGCACAGCCTTATTTATGTACTCTCTAGTCTCTACTATCGTATAGTATCATCTGACAAACGCATAGATACGCCTCGAATGGCTATCTGCCCGAAATAGAGCCGCACTTGTTTTCAGAAGCAGAAGCATCTCAATTATGAAGATGACACTCACCATCTGAGTCAGAGTTGTTAATAGATGATGCACGCTTCTCCTGTTTTTTTTGTTTTTTTTCTCTCTGTGATTTTTCTTTACTTCTTTCTCCCCAGAATAGAGCATGAATAGAATGTGCCCTTTCAATGGAGGCAATACGTTGATACAGAGTGACAGGGTGAGGATGTATGCCTCGGCTAGGAAGGATACCGTCTCTGTCGGGAGGACAGAAACCTCATTGTGTCCAAGAAACTGTGACTTTTCAGCATTACAATTCAAAATGGCCAAATTAGCTGATATACAAGCTCAAAGCGTGTCGCTTCCCGCCGTGTTTCACGCTTGTAGATCTACTACTTTGGATGCTTTTGTGTGACAAAAAGAAATAAAAAGTAAAAAAAAGAAATATGGAGATAAGAGGTTTCTGCCCCAAAGGCAATAAGATGTGTGCTTTGAGGGGGCGTTGACATGTGTGTACTGTAGGTGTCCGTGGGTGTAGGAACGTTACTGTAGGTGTCCGTGGGTGTAGGAACGCTGGGAATCTGCCACCTGTATTTTTGCATCACATCACTGATGGAGGGGAAAGGAACTTGGTTGGAATAACGTGTTCCTTCCAACATGCTACGTCTAGCCGGGGAAACTCTCCCCTGTCAGGTGATGAGAAGCAGCTTTTGGACTCCTCATGCATAGAAGGAAGCATGAGGTCAGTCCGCTGCTTGCAGGTCTGCTACATTTTGATGCGTGAGTCGTGTGATGCCGTAGTATGATCAAGTAAACGACGATTATTTTACGGAAAAAATACCAAAAGTTAAAATATGGAGAGATAAGAAATGTTTGCCTGACAGCAACGATAAGCTACACTGCTACAGTACATTACGCGCACGCACGCACGCACACACACAAACACGCACACACACACACACACACACACACACACACACACACAGAAACACACACACACACACACACACACCCACACACACACACACAGAAACACACACACACACACACACACACACACACACACACACACACACACACACACACACACACACACACACACACACACACACACACACACACACACACACACCTCTGACAGTGGGCCTGTCTTTGACTTTCAGGGACCTCCTTAGCGTGGGAAACGACACGCCACCCCAGCAGGTGTCAGATAATGCCGGGGCAGGTGAGGACCCAAAGAAGGACAACATGCCAACAGAGAACAGCGCGTCCCAGCCTGCAGAGAGTGACACGGTACGAACCAACATGATAAACGTTCTTCTGTTGGAATACGCTTTTCTTTCTTGTGTCTGCAGAGTGTATACAGCAGTGTGGCTTTTTCATAACGTTCTGTTTACATTTAATTTATAGACTTTTGTTTTCAATTTCAGTTTGGTTTTTTAAAGCAGGTTTGGGCTTTAGGTTATTTTTGTTTCTGAAAAGGCGTGTTTTTTTGTTGTTTTTTTTTACTATTTTTGAAGAAAATGTGAAGATTATCCACCAGAAATACTAGCCTTTTAGTCAAACGTTGACAGAGACAATTTTCTTTATAATCTTAGTTAGTTTCGTAAACACACTACAGTTTCAGTTAGTTTTTTTTTCTTCTTTTAAATAAAGCCTCAATTAACTAAACTTCTATTTGTTTAGTTTAGACTAACCCTAATGCTCAAGTCCTCCCATCTGTACTCTCCTATAGGTGGATAATGTCCTTCACTCTGCTCCTCTGCGTGGCATGCAGTGATTGCCACTTCAAATGCTTTGCTGTCTGACAAGTCAATCCAGACATGTAGCTCCATAATGCATGTGTACCCAGCCATGTCTATCTCTGCCTTTTGCGCCTCTTTAAACGTATACCGTCCATAATGCATAATGCTACTTGTCCCTCCCTTGGGCTCAAAGCTCAGGAGCTGTGATTGCACATCAATATATCATCTGAGAGAACACGGAAATTAAGCCCACGCTTATAAGATCCCCATCACTTCTGCATTACATGATCCCGGCAGCTAGCCGATGGCACGGTTAAATCATTTTGGGCGGGAACCCCTTTTGGTGTTAGCATTACGTTATGCTTTAGCTATTTAAAAATAGCAGATCTATAAGCTTGTAGCGCGCCACCGAGTGGCGCGCTACGAGCTTGTAGGTCTGCTATTTTTGAAAAAATCGAAGAGCGACTGACATATAGAAGACATTTTTTTAATCTGATCTCAGGTCAGAATGGAAAACTGTCAGGTTGTAGAAGACATTTTTAGAATCTGATCTCAGGTCACAATGGAAAACTGTCAGGATGTAGAAGACATTTTTTTAATCTGATCTCAGGTCAGAATGTAAAACTGTCAGGATGTAGAAGACATTTTTAGAATCTGATCTCAGGTCAGAATGGAAAACTGTCAGGATGTAGAAGACATTTTTAGAATATAATCTCCGGTCAAAATGCATTAAAGAACCACCATTCTTCCGTGCGTTAGAATCTGATCTCAGGTCAGAATGGGTTAAATCCCAGCTTATGCCCCTCATACGTACGTACGTGCGTGGGGGTTTGGTGACATGCTGGAGTGCCTGTGCTGGGGATATAGTGTTGTAATCTGGTCACATGGTCCAATCCGTGTCATCCACCCACTTGTGCCGCGGCTCAAGCCCCTGTCAAACTGCAGCGGATATGGGCCGAAACTATATCTCAAGGGGGCTAATGAATGCTCGCAGCTGTGGTCGTTGCAGGCTGATCCTTCTCTCCCGATCCGCCACGGACCTCTTGAAGTGAGACCTGCGGGGTGTGGGGGTGGTGGGTGGGTTTATTGGGGGGGAGGGTGACACACTCACGGTGTATTTTTTGAGTACGCCATTCTGACTCACAAGTAGATTACCCGCTGTTCTTTTTGCTAGACGACATCAGCACTTAACTGTATTGGCCCATTTTTGCAGAGCTTTGGGTTATCGACTATACTGTACACTACAACGTTCTGACATCGGAAACAGGCACCAGGACAGAAACTCGCTCAGGGTGACATAGTTCCGGTCGCCATTTCCCAGCATGCACTGTGTGACCACAGTTATAAATACGGAAGCGGAAGGCGGCGGTTGGCGAAAGGGCCTTTCTGTGTGGAGTTTGCATGTTCTCCCCGTGTCCCCTATAGTGTAGGTAACCTCACATGTTCTCCCCGTGTCCCCTAGGGTAGGTACCCTCACATGTTCTCCCCGTGTCCCCTATAGTGTAGGTAACCTCACATGTTCTCCCCGTGTCCCCTAGGGTAGGTACCCTCACATGTTCTCCCCGTGTCCCCTAGGGTAGGTACCCTCACATGTTCTCCCCGTGTCCCCTAGGGTAGGTACCCTCACATGTTCTCCCCGTGTCCCCTAGGGTAGGTACCCTCACATGTTCTCCCCGTGTCCCCTAGGGTAGGTACCCTCACATGTTCTCCCCGTGTCCCCTAGGGTAGGTACCCTCACATGTCCTCCCCGTGTCCCTTAGGGTAGGTACCCTCACATGTTCTCCCTGTGTCCCCTAGGGTAGGTACCCTCACATGTTCTCCCCGTGTCCCCTAGGGTAGATACCCTCACATGTTCTCCCCGTGTCCCCTAGGGTAGGTATACCCTCACATGTTCTCCCCGTGTCCCCCTAGGGTAGGTATACCTTCACAAAAAACATGCAGTAATCCTGGTCTCTAAACTGCCTCCCCCTGGCCAGCCGGGGCACCTGATGGAGGGGAAAGGAACTGGTTGGAATAACGTGTTCCTTCCACGCGCTACGTCCGACCAGGGAAACTCCCCCCCCCGGCCCTGTCGGGTGTAAAGGAGCAACTTGGACACTCATGCATTGAAGGAAGCATGAGTTCAAGTCCGTTGCTCTCCCCAGGTTGGCGGAGGGTGTGTAGAGCCCAGGATCACATTAGATAATTGACACAGGGGTGAAAAATGCAAGGTTACAGAATTGTGGGATAAAAATGATGGAAAAAAATATATAAATAAATACGGAAGCACTTATTGTGACAGTTACCATGCCAGAAGGCACCGTCAACCTTTCTCAGACTGAACACAGAGACACAAAACGTTCAGCTCAATCTCATTGTATTTAAGATATTCGACAGATGACAGCTGTTTGTTCCCCTCTCTCTGGTTCCATAAGGATGTTGTCTTCTTGTTGTACACATTGAGGACTGTTTTGACGTGACTCTGAGTGCAGGCTTCTAAAAGTCAAAATTATGCTTCATTTCAACGTTACCAGGCACCCCTCGCTTCACACAAGTGTGGTTTTTTTGTCGACATTTTTTTGAAAAGAAACGTAAAAAACCCCAACAATAATAGTGTTTTTTTTGGTAAACATTTACAAACCTTACTCAGTTTAATTTCATCCACGGTTCCTTTCCATTGCAGGAAGGTGGATTGAGGGGAAAATGTGAAAGCTGAATGAATAATTAATAGTCTAAATAAAGACTGCCTGCCGTTACTACAGTACCATAGCAGGTTACTACATCAAAGTAGTCAGGCTGGACCAGACGCTTTTCTTTTAACCTTAAAGGACAAGGTAGTTTTTGTCAACCAAGGTTCATGTTTTAGGTACATATAGTTATTAGAGAAAGTAAAAGATGAGTGTTAATGTTTTTGTATTAGAACAAGATTTTTTTATTTTATTATTTACTATAGTCCTACTAGACCCCAAGAAATTACATCTGGCATCAAAAGATCACGGGATCTACTGAATGTGTCAAACTGACATATTGAGCCTATGACAAGGCTCAATTAGGCTACCAGTAGGCTACCTTCACCTTCAATTCAATTGATGACAATGTATCCATTGAAAGAAATCCCTCCATAGCCTACCGATTGACCCGCCGTGCGGGCCAAATGGTAAATCTCTTCTTAAATCGTGCATCTTTTTGTTTCTTGTTGTGTCAGTGTTAGATGATGTGGGGAATAAGTCCGGCCCAGGCCTCTTTCCTTTTTTTCGCCAGTAACAGTGGTTCACATTCACATTATCAACAGAATTCAGTAAAAAAAAAGAAAAAAAACGGCTACTGCGGAATTCCCCTTTAAGCCCAAATCTTAAGTGTAGCGTCACGGCCCGTTCCCTATCTAGTGCAGAATGTTCTCAGACACCTTTGATGATCCATTCAGGATCAGAGAACAGGCTACCGTGCCAGACAGTTCCATCTCCTCCTCCATTAGGCTGCATTGTTGCTGAAGGACACAGACAAGTTTATTAATGTTCTGAAACTTTTTTAAACTTTTTACACAAAGCCCTATTTCAGTTTACCTTCCATCTCTCTTTCTGTGTGGGCGCTGATGACGCAGAGGAGGGAACACTCTCCCATGCAGTGCCCACAGCTGGAATCGAACGAAAGGTCCTGGGAATCGAACCCAGGACCTTCTAGCTGTGAGGCGACGGCACTATACCGACTGTGCCACCGAGCCCGTGCCCCTCTTCTTTATGACTCACAATGGTCTCTGATCATGACTGCGAGCATCATGGACGTTGTGGTTTGAACCCTCTGAGCTCCGCAGCCCGCGGGGGCTTTGCTGCTGGAACCTGAAAGAGCACGTTTCTCTGTCTCATTATCCCCTTTAGATCTTGAGCTCAATTTTCTACAAATGTCTTCTAAATCCTGACCGTTTTCTGAAATACCTACATGTTTCTGTATCAGTGGTGCTTAATATTTCATGTCAAGGACCCCCAAAAAATGTATGTAATTGGCCGCCGACCCCCCCATTTGAAAATATGTTTGTTCCAGGGACCTCCCCCATGCAGAAGCAAAGATGAGTTAAAAACGTTTTCACGATTTTTCAAAAATAGCAGACCTACAAAGCTCGTGGCGCGGCACCGAGTGCCGCGCTACGAGCTTTGTAGATCTGCTATTTTTCAATAGCTAAAGCATAACATAATGCTTATACAAAAGGTGTTCCCGCCCAGAATGTGTTAAGATCCCTTCATACTGGCACCATTCCCGTCTTAAGGACAAAGGAACGCCGATGAGAATCAATTGGAACGTCGTTGCGCTGCGGCGTTCCGGTCATTTCCTCAACACGTGCAACAATCTTGTCTCTGTTGTTCCATGGTGCCCCCCCCCCATTATCCCATTTAGACTGAGAACAGATTCTATACACAGTTTTCTGAAGATTCTATGTTTCTAATAATTATGTCAGTGGTTTCCAAACATTTTCATGTCAAGGTCGACCCCCAAAACTACAGTATATGTAATTGGCCGCCGACCCCCCATCTGAAAATATGTTGTGCCAGCAGGGACCCCCCCCCCCCCCAGAAGCAAAGATTCGTTAAAAAACGTTCGCTCTGAAAGATTTGCGCCATATTTTCACGATCTTTCAAAAAAATAGCAGATCTACAAGCTCATAGTGCGGCACTCGGTGCCGCGCTATGAGCTTGTAGATCTGCTATTTTTCAACAGCTAAAGCATACAACATAATGCTTAAAACACCAAAAGGGGTTTCCGCACAAAATGGGTTATATAGATGAGACGGGTTGGTGAGGCGTGGGATTGATTCTTTTTGAGGTTTGGCCGCGATCATCACAATCATCACAATGGGCCTTTTTCTTTACGAAGAGCACAATCCCAACCATTGACTGTACGTGTAGCTTAATTGCAAGCATTCATCAGTCAATTGCCACCATATTATTGGCAAGGCCTGCAAGGCCCTGCAGTAAGCATGCAATCAGACAGCCCACTGTTAATGATACCTTTCTCTATGAAGTGTGAGAGAAGAGAGGAGAGAATATGTAGTGTGTGTGTGTGTGTGTGTGTGTGTGTGTGTGTGTGTCACACTCAAATATGGCTTCCTTGTACTGTTGGCCTCAATAGAGCGTCGCAGTCCCGCCCCCTTTCATGACGACGCCAGGCCCAGGAAATGAATCCCATTACATTTTTCCCATAGACATTTCAAAAAAGTATTAATTTAAAGACCTTTTAAGCGTCGTACAAAGCCAACTCGAGTTGTGACAAATCATGACAACAAACACAATATTTTGGACCAAACAAATAATTACAAAGAAGAAAAACAACAAAAAAATCTGTTTCGTTCTTCTTTCTAATTATTTGTTCGGCCCAAAACATTGTGTTTATTATTGTCATGCTTTGTCACAACTCCAGTTGGCTTTGTCCGCGGCGTAAACGTCTTTAAATAAATACTTTTTGAGAAGTCTTATGAGGAAAATGAACAGGGAATTATTTCCCAGGTCTCTCGAGGGGGGCGGGACTGCGACGCTCTATTGGCAATTTGGCAATGCCATCTTGCCATTAGGTTCATGAAATGCCACCCCGTTTCCACCCTGCTTTTTTCAATGCAAAATGCCAACATGGCCGCCGTGTGAATATGGTCTATGGAAGGCCTGCCTTATCGGTTTCAATCAGAAGCAACTTGAGTGAAAGTTCCCCTTCCACAAGGTGTGGCTGGAGACCATATACTAGACGCTCCTTTAAAATTACTTTTAATCCACATGACAGATTATAATCTTGCTAACTAATTATGCACTTTGTTTCCTCTTCCGTTTCTTTTGTCCTTTTTGCCCCATTACTGCATGTTTTGTTGAGAAGTCTTTCCCCCACTTTCACCAATAAATGTGATGTTGTAACATAAAGTTTGAGTGAGATGAGTGGATTTAGGCCTGAATCCCAACCTGTTGCAGCGACGGACTCACATGTCACATGTCTCTGTTCCTCCCTGCAGCCTGCAGAGTCCTCACTGTCTCATGTCTCTGTTCCTCCCTGCAGCCTGCAGAGTCCTCTCTGTAACATGTCTCTGTTCCTCCCTGTAGCCTGCAGAATCCTCACTGTCTCATGTCTCTGTTCCTCCCGGCAGACTCTGTAACATGTCTCTGTTCCTCCAGAGTCCTCACTGTCTCATGTCTCTGTTCCTCCCTGCAGCCTCTGTAACATACAGTATGTCTCTGTTCCTCCCTGCAGCCTCTGTAACATGTCTCTGTTCCTCCCTGCAGCCTCTGTAACATGTCTCTGTTCCTCCCTGCAGCCTGCAGAGTCCTCTCTGTAACATGTCTCTGTTCCTCCCTGCAGCCTCTGTAACATGTCTCTGTTCCTCCCTGCAGCCTGCAGAGTCCTCTCTGTAACATGTCTCTGTTCCTCCCTGCAGCCTCTGTAACATGTCTCTGTTCCTCCCTGCAGCCTGCAGAGTCCTCTCTGTAACATGTCTCTGTTCTTCCCTGCAGCCTGCAGAGTCCTCTCTGTAACATGTCTCTGTTCCTCCCTGCAGCCTCTGTAACATGTCTCTGTTCCTCCCTGCAGCCTCTGTAACATGTCTCTGTTCCTCCCTGCAGCCTCTGTAACATGTCTCTGTTCCTCCCTGCAGCCTGCAGAGTCCTCTCTGTAACATGTCTCTGTTCTTCCCTGCAGCCTGCAGAGTCCTCTCTGTAACATGTCTCTGTTCCTCCCTGCAGCCTGCAGAGTCCTCTCTGTAACATGTCTCTGTTCCTCCCTGCAGCCTCTGTCTCATGTCTCTGTTCCTCCAGAGTCCTCACTGTAACATGTCTCTGTTCCTCCCTGCAGCCTGCAGAGTCCTCACTGTCTCATGCAGTCTCTGTTCCTCCCTGCAGCCTGCAGAGTCCTCACTGTCTCATGTCTCTGTTCCTCCCTGCAGCCTGCAGAGTCCTCTCTGTAACATGTCTCTGTTCCTCCCTGCAGCCTCTGTCTCATGTCTCTGTTCCTCCAGAATCATCACTGTAACATGTCTCTGTTTCTCCCTGCAGCCTGCAAAAGAAGAATCCAAAGACAAAGAGCCCAAATTCCTGAAGATCAAGAACTGGGATACTGGAAACACGTACAGTGATGTCCTCCACCACAGCTGCACCGATGTGAGTTTATTAATACACAAACTGCAAAGTGACATAATAATGACATTGTTGTTGCCGAGTGCATGTCTTTATTGCCAGGTCGGGTGGCCTACCCAATGCAGGGCCAGGGCCGTGTATAAAGGTCAGTTTAATGCTTTTTGCACAACAAAGTGTCGAATGGCACGCTGGCTGCGCTATAAGCGTCTGAGCGTTCATGCTGTGTTGCGACTCGCTGTTATACCACAAAAATATAAGATATTGCATCTCAATCTGTGGTGACGACGTTCAGGATAGTTCATCCTCCCAACGGGTCATCGTACGCAGCATTTTACGAAGGCTTATGCGACCAGTGTTATTTTCGTCGACTGGAAACTAAGACGAAAAATGTTCGTCGACTACCTTTTTTCACTGACTAAAACTAAAATGGAAACTAAATGAAAACTAAGCTATGATGACTAAAACTAAGACTAAATACACTGACAATTTCGTCAACAAATAAAAACTAGACTAAAATGTTAAGGAAGGGACTAGTGGACAAGAGATCCAGTATAAGTCATTTTACACTTGGTTGCATGCTGAAAATAGCAGATTTACAAGCAGATCGCGTTGTGAGCATGTAGATCGCTGTTTCAGCAAGTGTAAAAACAGCACATTACGACGGCATCAAGGCCCACCAGAACACATTTTAGTCGAATAAATCAACTGTAGATTTAGTCGACTAAAATCGTATGATATTTAGTCGACTCAATTTTCAATACCTCAGTACTATACTTCTATACTATCTGTTTTACTTTGACTCCACTGCAATTATTTTTTAAACTTTAGTTTCCCATAGCAACCATTGCTATAGTGTCTGGGCAATAACCATGTCCACCATGGGCTCTATATTTATGTCAGTGCTAAGGGTAAGGGAAATAAAGGCAGAGAAGTTTAGGGATAACGGGTTCATTAGCACTGACAAAAATAGGACCCCCCGCCCCCCATAGCCTATATCTCTACCTCTTTATTAAACAGAAAACATATTTTCAGGTCAGGATCCAATCAAGAGAGAGAACAGCATAAACAAGTGAAATTGGAATTGATTAAACAATAAATAAGTGTCTTGATTATCTGTTTGTAACTGACCAAAAGTTCCCCACTGTAGCACACAACGGTCCTACCGAGCACATTAACACTAGCATGTCTGAAGTAAAGAAATACAGAAACAAGTAGCATGTGCTTAAATTCACCTTTAGAATTGTTTTCAGATGTCAAAACTTTCTGAGATGATAGAATGGTGATGGATGATGATGGTCATCATAGAAGAGGAACCTTCTGAAACTTCATGGGCCAAAGATAATCAACTTCAAAATAATACAAAAACAGTCAAAATGACCTCTCTTACATTCTAGTGTTAAGGCAATCCTCCTCCTCCTCCCCTCTGAGTGGCGCCTCGACCGCCCACGGACAGGCAGCCTAATTAAACCCGGTGACTTATCGGACAGGGCTGTATATGTTGTGATGAACATCACAGTGAACGTCTTTAGATGTATCATATCACAGATACGACTCATGCTGTATTGGGGTGGATGGGATGATGCGTCTTCTGTTCTCCAAAAGGACAGCTGGGCTGCTATGAATGCCCCGCGGCAGTGTGATGAATGATGAGCGGATGTGTCGAAGCACGACGAGTGATTCCTTTTGTTTATTTATTTTTAACTACTCATCCCCCCGCCTCCAGTTTTTAATTCACTCGCCACTATAGACTTCTTCTCGCATGACTTTTCTTCTTGTTGTTGTCGCATGTTGTTTTCAACCTATAGTTGCCTTGTTACCTCGATCTGTCAATTACCTTTTCTTCTGCCTCATGTTGTCTTTATCGATCTCCCTTCATCTCTCTCTCTCTCTCTCTCTCTCTCTCTCTCTCTCTCTCTCTCTCTCTCTCTCTCTCTCTCTCTCTCTCTCTCTCTCTCTCTCTCTCTCTCTCTCTCTCTCTCTCTCTCTCTCTCTCTCTCTCTCTCGCGCTCTCTCTTTTTGTCTCTGTTTTCCCCCCCCTCCATCTCTTTCTATTTGTGGCGCCTGCATTGGCAGCAAACTTGCATGGTTGGCTTGTAGAAAAGGTGGGGGGTGGGGGGGCTGTTGGGGGGAGGGGGGGGGGCACCAGGGGGACATTTATTGCAACTAAATCTACAGTTGATTCAGTCGACTTACAGTGTATTTTGGCGGGCCTTGATGCTGTCGTAACGAGTGTTTTTTACACTTGCTGAAAATAGCCGATCTACAAGCTCACAATGCGTCGCAACGCAACGCGTTGTGAGCTTGTAGATCAGCTATTTTCAGCATGCAAAGTGTAAAATGACATATACTGGGTAATAATGTATAATGTATTTCTCTAAGAAAGACAGAATATTCACCTCTGTAGTGTAATAATGTGATGATGTTTATGAAAGACGGAATAATAGTGTAATGTGATGTCTCTCCACTAGATGCCTGTATGCACTAAGAACGTGTGTAATGTGATGTCTCTCCACTAGATGCCTGTATGCACTAAGAATGTGTGTAATGTGAGGTCTCTCCACTAGATGCCTGTATGCACTAAGAATGTGTGTAATGTGAGGTCTCTCCACTAGATGCCTGTATGCACTAAGAACGTGTGTAATGTGATGTCTCTCCACTAGATGCCTGTATGCACTAAGAACTTGTGTTGGGGGTCAATGTTGATGCCCCTTCGGCAAAACGTCTGTCTCCGCATGCGGACAAAAGAAGAGGTGCTCCCGCTGGCCGTTGACTTCATCAACCAATACTTCACCTCCATTAAAAGGCAAGAAGCACACATTCTACCTCTCTGTTATTAACCCATTTAGAGCTGATGACCATTCTACAAATGTGACCAAATTTGACAGCAGGGAATCATATAGCTTCAAATTGGCATATTGGTTGTTCAGTTTGACCCACCAGTTTTGGAGATATGGCTTAGAGTAATGTCTTGCAGAGAAACGGCAAGTTGAGAAAACAGGCTTGAAAGGTTCACTTCTGTGGTCTCTAATATTACACCTCCTGACCTATAGCTACATGTTTAAGCATTTATTTCATGTTTGCATGTCGATTTAAGCTCTGACACTTATGTCAGACATGCTCTAGTATGTGAAGAGTCTGCCTGTGCTATTAACTAATTTTAAAAAATAAAAAAGCTGTAATTTGCGCGATGGCAGGCTCTCAGTCAAATCTGGTCACAAATGCCTTCTAAATCCTGACAGTTTAATAATATAATCCTATAATAATAATAATCCTAATGCCATTGTTGCTCATGGTGTTTACTGTTTATCCTTGCCATATCTTTGGCCAGATGTTAGTGTATGTAATGGCCACTATATGAGCTAGAATAGATGGACGGGGAACTGGGTTTTATAATGTTCAGGTTATGAAGCTGATGGCGAGGAGATGAGGGCAAGGTGCAAACTGCTGAGTGCAGAACATCAGCAGTTCACAACCTTCCCTGGAGGATCAGGAGGGCCCACTTGAACATCTCGAGAGCATTCACAACTTTTCTATGAGTTTGAAGTACTTGTTGTGACTGCATAACTTCCATGGTGTAACTGTGTGCTGCTCTATACTGGGTTAACCTCTCCTGACCAGGCTTTCCACCACCTCGGAGGAAAGCCTGGTCTCTGTTTCAAAAGTCTGTATGATCCGGGCTTGAGCGGATGATATCGTTACGTCATAATGTAGTATTGTTTTGTAGTCGACAGGCAGGAACAACAGGCGGCAACTGAATTCCTTTTCCCTCAAACCGATTTTTCTCAATAAAAGCTCTCGCAGCCTGTAGCTTTTATTGAGAAAAATTGGTTTGAGGGAAAAGGAAGTTGCCGCCTGTTGTTTCTGCCTGTCGACTACAAAACAATACTACATTATGACGTAACGAGATCATCCGCTCCCGAAAGGATCATATACCCTAAATGAAATGGTGCCCAGGCTAATACTGCGTTCAGGGCTGTTCAGGGCTGGTTCATTTCCTATAACCTCCATGGTGTAACTGTGTGCTATATACTGGGTTCAGGGCTGGGTTCAGGGCATTTCCTATAACCTCCATGGTGTAACTGTGCTGTGTTCTGGGTTCAGGGCATTTCCTATAACCTCCATGGTGTAACTGTGCTGTGTTCTGGGTTCAGGGCTGGCTCCAAGCCCCATGTGGATCGAATGGAGGAGGTGATCAAGGAGATTGCGGATACGGGAACCTACCAACTGAAGGACACTGAACTAATTTATGGTGCCAAGCATGCCTGGAGAAATTCTGCCCGCTGCGTAGGGCGGATTCAGTGGTCCAAACTACAGGTGAGAAGTTCTGCCCGCTGCGTAGGGCGGATTCAGTGGTCCAAACTACAGGTGAGACTGCGTAGGGCGGATTCAGTGGTCCAAACTACAGGTGAGACTGCGTAGGGCGGATTCAGTGGTCCAAACTACAGGTGAGACTGCGTAGGGCGGATTCAGTGGTCCAAACTACAGGTGAGACTGCGTAGGGCAGATGCAGTGGTCCAAACTACAGGTGAGACTGCGTAGGGCGGATTCAGTGGTCCAAACTACAGGTGAGACTGCGTAGGGCAGATGCAGTGGTCCAAACTACAGGTGAGACTGCGTAGGGCGGATTCAGTGGTCCAAACTACAGGTGAGACTGCGTAGGGCGGATGCAGTGGTCCAAACTACAGGTGAAACTGCGTAGGGCGGATTCAGTGGTCCAAACTACAGGTGAGACTGCGTAGGGCGGATGCAGTGGTCCAAACTACAGGTGAAACTGCGTAGGGCGGATTCAGTGGTCCAAACTACAGGTGAGAAGACTGTACCCATTAAAGGTATATTCAGTGATTTCACTTAATTCAAATATCACTTATTTTTTTGTTTTGTTGTGATAATCCTCCCTACTATAGAGTGTGCTGGCCATATAAGGAGTTCCTCCCTGTCCCCAGTTAACCCCTGGGGGTCAAAAAACCTTAGGCTTCGTTTTTGACCTGATTGGACGAAAGGCTGGGTCCCACAGCCAAAAACGAAACCTAAGGTTTTTTGAGTGAAATCACTGAATATACCTTTAATAAAATGGGTTTGGAAAATGCTTTAACATAATGTAAAGTATTCTTAGAACATGCTTAAACATTCGACGATTGATTTGATTGATTAAACATTTTACTAAACGGATTGCAGAATGGGTACAGTCCAAGGTCAATACAAACACTGCTAACCAGAAAAAAAACACTAAGACTTGATTAAGTAGTAAGAAGTACACAATACCCAATTATATATTTATGCCATGTTTTGGTTTCTAATGTTTTAATCCAAATCATCATGACATCTGTTTTCCCTGTTTTGAAGCCAAAGACTTTGAAGCATGAAGATTATACTCATAACATGCTCGACTATTATCTGCAACTCACATCAAATATGCCAATTTGGCAGTTTCACCAACCATGGCGTTCTGTTTTCCAGGTGTTTGACGCTAGGGACTGCACAACCGCTCATGGAATGTTCAACTACATCTGCAATCACATCAAATATGCCACCAATAAAGGAAACATGAGGTGAGGAATTCTTTAGTAATGCTTACATGCTTTTTTTTTTTTAAAGCAGGCCGACGTGCAAACTGTGCTCATCTATAATACAGACATTGCAGAGCCTATATTATATAGGCTCTGCAATGTGATGTGCAAATGTGCAAAAAATCCCTAGCTAGCAAAGATCGAATCATGTTCCGATAACAACATGCTAATCAGTGTGTGTGTGTGTGTGTGTGTGTGTGTGTGTGTGTGTGTGTGTGTGTGTGTGTGTGTGTGTGTGTGTGTGTGTGTGTGTGTGTGTGCGTGTGTGTGTGCGTGTGCGTGTGTGTGTGTGCGTGCTTGCGTGCGTGCGCAGGTCAGCTATTACCATATTTCCACAGAGGACAGACGGTTTGCATGACTTCCGGGTGTGGAACAATCAGATACTAAAGTACGCGGGCTACAAGTTGGCGGATGGAACGATCATTGGAGATCCTGCCAGCCTGGAGTTCACTGAGGTAGGAACGACGGGTAGTTGCAGTTGCTGTGGCTCAGGAGGTAGAGCAGCTCGTCCACCTCGGCACCTCCTGTCTACATGTGGAAGTGTCCTTGGGCAAGACACTGAACCCTACATTGCCTCCAATGAGTCGATCGGTGTGAGCTCGCCACCATCGGTGTGTGAATGTGGGAAGTGAGGACGCTGGCGTCGACTGTTCGCCGCTTCACCTCCCAATGTATGAATGAATGAACCGTTGTAAAGCGCTTTGAGCACTTGGAAAAGTGCTATAAAAATGCAATTCAATTCATTATTTATATAAGGAATTTATACATACAAAGAGAGACAGTGGGTATGACACCAGGGGCTCCATTATCGTCACTGCTAAACCCCTTACCCCTAAACTTCTTAGCCTTTTTTTTATATACTATTTTGCTAAACATTTTTGAATAGTTAAAATGGCCAGTCTACAAGCTCACAACGTGTCAATGTAGATTGGCTAGTTGAACTATTCAAAAATGTTTTTTTCAAAATAGGCAAAAAAAAGGCAAAGAAGTTTAGGGATAATTAGGGGTTTAGCGGTGACGAAAATGGAGCCCCAGCAGGTCTGCATCCAGGGGTGACTGTGAGGTCCATGGCAGGAAGTCTACCTTCAGTCATAAAAGGTCATAAAAGTACTATCCATAAAAGGTTGTCAATACTGGAATGAGATCCCTAAGACAACTGAAACAAATTGGTTAAAAAAAAAGGTCTTGTGATCATGTATGACGCTTAGTCCAAAATAGAGTAAACCTATACCCTAATAATAGTTTAATCTATTCTTATTTTGTATTCTTACTAGTCTTATTACGTTTGAAATGTAGTACTAGGTATTTGTATGCTATGTCCTGTATGTCAGTCCTGTTTGTATTGTTTGATGTTTGTTGTCTGGGGACTGCAGATGGAAACTAGCATGTTTTGCTAAATCTGGTATATTATTTACACTGCATTTTTAATGTTAATGTTCATCAATATACACTGGCCCGACTAAATAAACGAATAAAGTAAAGTGAAAGTTGCAACAAAACATATTTTGATCAATGTCAATTCAATTTGCTTCTAGGGGCCGAACAAACTCCCACTGTGCATTCGTCAGGCAGCCTCTGTAGACATTTTTAAAGCACAGCTCAAGACCCACTTCTACACCCTTGCTTTTAATTGATCTTTTAAAATGTTTGTTATTCATGTCCTCACTGTATTGCATTACTGCTATTCTTTTTTAATGTCATTGCCTTGCTTTTCTTTTCTTTCTTTCTCCATTGCTCTGTAAAGCACTTTGAGCCAGGGCCGGATCTACCATATGGGCACTTTGGGCATGTGCCAAGGGGCCCTTGGGCACCAGTGGCCCCTCAAAAAAAAATTAAAAATAAAATAAATTTTAAATTAAATGGTGTCTAAAAAGATTAGTGTTTTATTGTTGCATTTGTTGGTGAGAAGGGCAGCTGAAAAGTGCAAATTGTGTGTGTAAAGCAGCAACAATGCTCTAGATTGGCTGTCACTCTGGGGGGGGGGGGGGGGGTAGGCGACCGGAAATAGGCCAATATAACGGCATAAAACCGCCCCAAAACGGCTCAAAAAAACAGCAAAAATGTTGCGCGCGGGTGAAGGGGGGGCCCTTCGAGCTTCAGTGCCCAGGGGCCCTCAGAGGTGTAATCCGGCCCTGCTTTGAGCTGCACTTCATGTCATGAAAGGTGCGTTTTATTATTATTATTATTATTATCATTAATGTCATCTCCTGTCCCGTTGTAGGTGTGCATGCAGCAGGGATGGAAGGCGCCGAAGGGGAAGTGGGACATCCTGCCCCTCCTCCTGCAAGCCAACGGGCAGGACCCGGAGATGTACGAGATCCCTCCGGAGGACGTCCTGGAGGTGGACATCGTGCACCCCAGGTGAGATTAACCCATTCTGACCTGAGATCAGATTCTAAAAATGTCTTCTACACATCCTGACAGTTTTCCATTCTGACCTGAGATCAGATTAAAAAAAATGTCTTCTATATGTCAGTCGCTCTTCGATTTTTCAAAAATAGCAGACCTACAAGCTCGTAAGCTATGAGCTTGTAGATCTGCTATTTTCCAATAGCTAAAATATAACATAATGCCGACATTCCACAAACAAAGACTTATACAAAGTGCCACCTCTGCGACATGCAGAGAGTGCCAGCCATTCCCTAGCACTTGATCTTGCCCCCATGCCAAGCTCATAGCTGGCATCGCTGGCCCTTTTGCCCTGCAGTCAGATGGCCCTCAACTCTGTGCCATCTGGTCAGACAGTCCACCATGGCCACCAAAACAATCCCCATCATCACGAGTGTAGCTGGAAAGATGCATTCTCCATTACCCTCGACCAGAGGTTCCCAAACCTTTTTGGCCATGCTCCCCCCTGTTACCTCCCAACCTACAGTAGCTGATGCACCCTCCACATGGAAATATAAATTGCATAAGCTATGTAGAAGAAGGAGAATACCAGCACTCAAAAGGAAAGGCACTTTATTGTTTCATCTTTACAAGGGAAAGTTATGCTGCAAGCAGCAACACAACGAACGTGTTTCGCCCAAGGGCCTTCGTCAGCGTTGAAAAATGTCATTCTCATTTTCAATGCTGACGAAGGCCCTTGGCCCAAACACGTTCGTGGCGTAATATGTTCGTTGGCATAATATGTTAACCCATTTTAGCCTAACGCCATTTTCTTTTAAAGATGGAGTGCCACAATTTTCGTATTTTTCCAGTTTTTCATGTGTCTATGAGGTGACAGTACTTAATTAGACAGACTGGAGTTCTTTTTATGTGCAATTGTGTATTGACTTTGTATTTAGGATTTCTTCCTGGATGCTGAACCCTTGACAGTCAAACGGGCCAATGAAGTAAACAGTAATATAGTGACACCACACTATCAGCCCCTCCCCTAACCCCTCCCCCTTTACCATACAACTACAGCTGTGGGTGCGGCTTCAGTTCAGGTGGATCACCACCCATCACCACCCACCAGGCAAACCAGGCATACTTAATGAACTGGTGGGCGTGTCCACATAAAAGCATGATTTTAACAAATACTGTACACTTTTTGGAAAAAGTTCTTCCCCCTTATATTGTAATAATACCTGATGATCATGTTTTAGGGTGGAAAAAAATGGTGGCACTCCATCTTTAAATGTCTTCTAAATCCTGCCAGTTTTCCTACTGTATGTCTCTATATCAGTGGTGCTCAATATTTCATGTCAAGGAACCCACATTTTTTATGTAAGAGGCAGCTGAACCCCATCTAAAAATATGTCGTTCCAGGGACCCCCCCCCCCCCCCCCAGAAGCAAAGATTTGAGTTAAAAATATTAAATAATATATATTCCACATTTTCACGATTTTTCCAAAACAGCTAAATTATAACAATGTTTAAAACACCAAAAGGGGTTCCCGCCCAAAATGGGTTAATATATTTAAAATAAAACCATAGCACCGCCATTAGTCTTTTCATGCAGTCGTGCACCCCCTAGAAGGCGCTTGCGCACCACAAGGGGTGCACGCACCACAGTTTGGGAACCACTGCGGCCTATACCGACAGGTTTGGCTGTTCGACAAGAGCAAGAAGAAAGTCATTAACCCGTTCAGACCTGAGATCAGATTCATACGAGGTTTCCACTGGACACACACTGGGTCTGATTAAGTACAAAGTTGCAGGCAGTCAGAAGGTGTGATCCTACAGTATGTGTTCTACCTGAATGTTCACAAGATTCTTAATTATTCTGAACCACAGACTGTGGTATATCTGTGGTATCTCAAATGACAGGTGATAATTATCATCATCCTGGTCAAATCACGAGTGTATATATAGAGGGTATGCGTGTGACATCATCGTACTTGGAAGTTATGCAGGAACGCCCACTGAGTGGCAAAAAAACTACTTTCTGGCCTTGACAGCCCATTCATCCAAACAGAAAAGTCCTGTCTGATTGCATTAAACAATGTTAAACTCACAAACATTGCAGCTGTATGAAAAGCCTTGAATTATCCTCTTTCTATCTGCAAAGTTTTTCTTTCATAAAAATCCACCATAGAAACGTTATGAGCTACTTTCTGTCAAGAAATGCCCCGCATTTGATTATTTTTCAAATGCGTCAGAGTTTGGAAGTGCTTGTTTTCAATAACATAACATTTTGCTGCCTCCTGCATTATGTGACATTTAGAAACAGGTGGTACGGCAGGACGGTCGTCGGTTGAGTGATTACCAACGAGCGCTTCCAAACTCCAACACTCCATGCTGCTCAATGTTTTGCCACTCAGTCTATATGAGGGGGGCATGTCCTGATGGGAATATTATAAGTTTTGCAGAGCATGTGTAACCCAGAATGGGCTTGGCACCTACAGTGACCCCCAGGAACCATATGGGCTTGTTTGGTCCATGCTGTAAGGGAATGTCCGTCCTGGCATTTAGGAGTTCTGGGGTAAAAGGTTATGGACTTTTAACGGATCTACTGGAAGTACAGACATACATCACAGTAACGGTAAAGGCATACAGTACACTGTCTGTCTGGCAGGACTTATACAGTACAGCAGCCAAAAAGATTATATATAGTCCAACGCTGGACACACCCCCCACATGACATTTCCAAAAACACATTGGCTGCGGAGCTTTCTGGACATTGTCCTATATCTGGGACTGTCGTCTGCCAGGACTAATCATGCCCAACATGCTTTATTTTATTATAGGATTGTGGATTGAGGGAGTGTCAATCAATCGGATAATAATTTCCTGATAATTCCTTTTTTCCATATGGATATTCAATTAAAAATCCACAGCTGAGAAGCCCGCACGGCAATAGCCTGCACCCCTAGTGTTAAGTCATTTTTGGTGGGAAGTGGGGACCCCTTTTGCTGTTTTAAGCATTATGTCACGAAAAATCGTTAAAATGTCCCCAGCTAAATCATAGTTTGGAACCAAATGTACCCTCATGGGTCTGTAACTCTGAGAGTGTACAAATGGATTGAGTTACATGTAACCAAAAACCCTTTATTCATGTCAAATAAATGTTGTTTACTTGCCCAGGTTTGAGTGGTTTAAGGAGCTGGAACTGAAATGGTACGTTCTACCAGCAGTGGCCGGCATGATGCTGGATGTCGGGGGCCTTCAGTTCACTGGCTGCCCCTTCAGTGGCTGGTACATGGGCACAGAGATTGGCGCCAGGGACTTCTGTGACGCTTCACGTTACAATATTATTGAGGTAATGTTCAGTACAGTATTCTTCAGTACTAGTTCCCCCTTTCCCTGATTTCTAAATATATTATTCCCTCCTTTACCCAACTGTGGTTTACCCTGTGGCTCAGGAGGTAGAGCAGGTCGTCCAATGATCCCTGGGTCGGCGGTTCGAATCCCGGCTCCTCCTCCTGTCCACATGTGGAAGTGTCTTTGGGCAAAGACACCGAACCCTACATTGCCTCCAATGAGTCGGTCGGTGTGAGCTCGCCTCCATTGGTGTGTGAATGTGGGAAGTGAGGACGCTGGCGTCATGTATGAATGAACGAACCATTGTAAAGCGCTTTGAGCACTTGGAAAAGCGCTACAAAAATGCAATTCATTATTATTATTATTATTATTATTATAACATTTTGCTTAGCAGACCATGCAAGAGAAAAGCACACATGATGCTATGAATTAATGATAAACCCTCCTTTTGAAGAATAACATTTACAAATAAGAGCTTCATTGATGGAGTTGTAATTAGAGCCAAATGTGTGCCGGTAAGACATGTTAGACCAATATATTAGATATGTTCATGATTTTAACAACTCCACACATGAATACCTTAGAGTCTAGACTAATCATATGCTTTCTTATTATTGAAGAACTCCAGAATTGTATCTTATTTAACGCGTTCACAAAGTATGTACATTAGTCACCGTATCTCCGGATTAGCAGTTGGAGACGGATGTATTTACATTAGTCAGAGCACATTAGTCATACTGTAGCACACTAGGCTATACAGCATATTAACAAGGACACACATCACTGTGTGCTCACATACTGTATGTAAAGGATTTTAGAGCAATGCAGCATGACAATTTTGCATGTCGCATAGCCTTAATTCCAAGGGGTCGATCTTTTCCCTGGAGTTGGAGTGGTTTTTGAGTGGTGCAGCAACCACTCCTATAGACAGCTGTGTGTGTGTGGCTGGGTCTGTCTGTCCCTTTGTCCCTGGGCCTGTCTGTCCCTGTGTCCCTGGGTCTGTCCCTGACTGTGTCCCTGTGTCCCTGTGTCCCTGGCTGTGTCCCTGTGTCCCTGGCTGTGTCCCTGTGTCTGTCCCTGGCTGTGTCCCTGGGTCTGTCCCTGGCTGTGTCCCTGGGTCTGTCCTGGCTGTGTCCCTGTGTCCCTGGCTGTGTCCTGTGTCCCTGGCTGTGTCCCTGTGTCCTGGCTGTGTCCCTGTGTCCTGGCTGTGTCCCTGTGTCCCTGGCTGTGTCCCTGTGTCCCTGGCTGTGTCCTGGCTGTGTCCCTGGCTGTGTCCCTGTGTCCCTGGCTGTGTCCCTGTGTCCCTGGCTGTGTCCCTGGCTGTGTCCCTGTGTCCTGGCTGTGTCCCTGTGTCCCTGGCTGTGTGTGTCCCTGTGTCCCTGGCTGTGTCCCTGTGTCCCTGGCTGTGTCCCTGTGTCCCTGGCTGTGTCCCTGTGTCCCTGGCTGTGTCCCTGTGTCCTGGCTGTGTCCCTGTGTCCCTGGCTGTGTCCTGGCTGTGTCCCTGTGTCCCTGTGTCCCTGGCTGTGTCCGAGCACGGAAATAGCATTATAGTGTTTGTTATAACACCAAGTGTCACTCTTGCACAGCCTAACACACAGACAGAGACACACACACACATGCCAGGGAGGAGGGCCAGTACAGTACAGTACAGTACAGTACAGTACAGTACAGTACAGTACAGTACAGTACAGTACAGTACAGTACAGTACAGTACAGTACAGTACAGTACAGTACAGTACAGTACAGTACAGTACAGTACAGTAAATCATATATACGATACGATAGGATTTATATAGTGCTTTTCTGGGTACCCAAAGTCGCTTTACAGAAAGAAGTACAGACATTTTTATTAGAAAAACTATTTAAAAGGTTAAAAACTAGAAATCAAAATAAAAAAGGACAAACAAGAAGGGTGTGTGGGGGTTGGGGGGGTTATGTAGGGAAAGCCAGTTTGAGAAGGTGGGTTTTGAGTGTGCTTTTGAACACTTCGAAGGTGGGGGCAGCTCAGTACAGTACACTGAGTACAGTACAGTACAGTACAGTACAGTACAGTACAGTACAGTACAGTACAGTACAGTACAGTACAGTACAGTACAGTACAGTACAGTACAGTACAGTACAGTACAGTACAGTACAGTACAACACCACTCTCTCACACCATTATCCCATTTAGGCCTACGGCCGATTCTAAAAACGCCTTCTAAAGCCTGACCTAATTTTTCAGAAAAACTTCAAATATGTACCCAAATATGGGTTCCCGGCCTGAGGGGGTAAGACACCAAAAGGGGTTCCCGCCCAGAATGGGTTATTTATACTCAGAATACAGCTGAGGGAAAGCCCTCATTTTCAAAAAATATTCTGGAGCATTCATTTGAACTGACCCGAAGGATGGCAGGGAGCTCAGTTTTAAGGAGTTTTGGAGTTCATTCCATGAAGTTGGGCCATTGACAGAAAAAGCCTTGTCTCACTTCAGACTGGTCTGATTTGTTTCCCTGTTATTTCCACCCCAAGTAGTGCCAAATGCTACAAAGGCCCTCATGCAAAGAAACAAGCCCTCAGAATAATGCATACTGTGTCATACTACGCCTGTAATGAACGCATGCTGTCCTGCCTTCCTTCCTTCCCTCCTTGCCGTGCAGAAAGTGGCCATGAAGATGGGCCTGGACATCAGGAAGATCTCCTCTCTGTGGAAGGACACGGCTCTGGTGGAGATCAACATCGCCGTGCTCTACAGCTTCCAGGTGTGCATGACGAGCTCCACCACGTTCCACTGATGAGATCATTATGAATTCACGCTGATCTGATGTGCTGGAAACAAAGGATCCATATAAATGTCACCTGAATTCTAGTGAATGAAAATGTGCAGTAGATTATTTTTTGTCTCCACCAGGCCGAAGGCATGGGGAGAGAGTATGGCCCTCATTTATCAACGTGGTGTACACGTTGATAAATGATATCAAGTCATATTTGATACATATTTGGTCTGTTTCTAGCGAAAATGTAACTAATGCGGCAGCAGCAACAATAGTGTTTTCTCGCAGTCTGTTGATTCTTCATATCCACATGAGTGAAGATCCCCTATGGGATACTGACGCCAGACTTCGGTGCTCTATTTGTAGCATTGATAATGTACATGCAGGTGTCTGGCTGCTACTGTACATATTACTCCCTGCTCAACATTATTAGAAGACAGCCATTTCAGTAGCACGGTGATAAAAAGCCCCCCCCCCCCCCCCCGTTAACAGTTATATAATACACAGAGGACTAGGAGGCACGTAAACCCACTCCAGAGTCTCTGCCTGAACTTTGCTCACAGGCTACGCGCATCATTTATGACTTTGGTCAACATAACATCGCCTGATTCCGCTGCATGGTGCAACACATGTAGTACAAATGCAGTTCAGCGGCTGGTTGATGTCGGGGTTAATCCAGCTAGTGCACTTATTATAACCGCTTATAAGTTCACAAGTGGAAGTATACAAGTGTTAGCAGCACATATACACACACACACACACGCTTTATTGTATAGTTATCCTATATAGTGCGAGTAGTGGCATGCATTGCATACTGTAACTAACGTTGGCAGATGTAATAATCTCTCATGATGACTCATGCAGCTGAGAGCTCTCTGGCAGTTTAACCCATTTTGGGTAAAAACCCCTTTTGGTGTTAGCATTACGTTATGCTTTAGCTATTGAAAAATAGCAGATCTACAAGCTCGTAGCGCGCCACCGAGTGGCGCGCTACGAGCTTGTAGGTCTGCTATTTTTGAAAAATCAAAGAACGAGTCCGACTGACATAGAAACATAGCTTTTTCAGAAAACTGTCAGGATGTAGAAGACATTTTTTTTAAACTGATCTCAGCAGTCAGAATGGATTAACACTCATACGTGACATCCCTCCCTTGCTGCCCTCGGCCTCCAGAATGCCAAAGTGACCATCGTAGACCACCACTCGGCGACAGAGTCCTTCATGAAGCACATGGACAACGAGCACAAGCTTCGGGGAGGCTGTCCCGGAGACTGGGCCTGGATCGTGCCCCCCATGTCGGGGAGCGTCACGCCGGTGTTCGGCCAGGAGATGATAAACTACCACCTCACGCCCTCCTTCGAGTACCAGGTGAGGATATACCTGCAAGGTCACGTGGCCAGGGAACGCAAGCGGGCAGTTATATACGTGTAGTCATCAATGAGGGATCGATGTTATACCTTATATTCTTATAAGCTTCACACCGGTGTGTCTCTGTGCCTTTTTTTCTCCTTATCTGACACAGCCAGACGCCTGGAAAGGCTTTGTGTTCAAGGCAGTGAACGGAACACCCACCAAAAAGAGAACCATTGGATTTAAGAAGCTGGCCAAGTAAGAGTGCACTCTTTTGATAAGCCTTGGGGGGGGGGAGGAACTATAAAAGAGTATATGTGGGAATATGGGATGCAAAGTTTGATTTGTGTTGATTTGCCAACGGAAGAGAGGAGGTGTTACATCATGATGTGAATACCATGAAAAGCCATTTCCTTCATCAAACATAACCGGAATAACAAACGTTGGGGTCAACTGCACAAGTGCTGAAATCTGTGCCACTAATAGAGCACACCTAGGCCTACTTATTCAGTGGATAAATAGAATGTTGACCTTCAACAGTTCCACGGGTGCAGTGCTTAGTTTAGACAGTTTTTGGTTTGGACTAGTCATTTAGTTAGACCAGTCATTAGTCCTACAACTACAACCTATCTCAAACCCTCAACCTAACCCTAACCTCCCACGGGGAAGCACACCTAAACCTAACCTTAACCAATGTCTAACCAATGACTAGCCTAAACTAAGTATGCACCCCAGTTCCACTTGTCAACCAATAGTGGGCCTTATGCTACCACAGCATCAACATTTCTCAATAGAAGAGCAATACATGGTCGAGATACGACGTTAATCACACACAAAATTACACAAAATAATTTTGCATGTCGCAATTATGCAATTATACAAAAATGCTAATGCTGAGCTAAACAAGGCAATTGTCCTTTTAACCTAGTCGTGTACTCGACGGTGTAATTCACCCAATCAACCCCTTAGGGCGCAATCAGAACTGTGTCAGCTCCTTGTATGCACGCGTCTGTCAACGTGCGCGTGCATGTGGGTGCATGCGCGTGTCTAGTGTCTACGAGCGCGTGCATGTGGGTGCATGCGTGTGTCTGTCTATGTGCGCGTGCATGTGGGTGCGTGTGTGGGCATGTTGGTTCTATGATATTAATGTAATTGCCTCCAGGACGTGACAAGCTGAGTAATCACAATACCCATCCATCCGCTGCTTCTGACATGATCTGCAGCATGTCTGAAATGAGTCACATGACCACTGAACCCACGGGTATTTTGAATACCAGTATCATGTTTTGTACACCCATAAGGATGATCAAATAAACTAAACATGTAAGCATATTATAATATAATGAATACCCCTGGTTTAGGCCAATTTAAGTGCCATATCATGACAATATTTGTTGTAATTTTGTGCTATATAAATACAAATGACTTGACTTTAATCTATTTCTATATGTTCATTATATACTTCCCCCACCTCTCTCTCTGTCTCTCTGTCTCTCTGTCTCTCTGTCTCTCTGTCTCTCTCTCTCTCTCTCTCTCTCTCTCTCTCTCTCTCTCTCTCTCTCTCTCTCTCTCTCTCTCTCTCTGTCTCTCTCTCTCTCTCTCTCTCTCTCTCTCTCTCTCTCTCTCTCTCTCTCTCTCTCTCGCTCTCTCCTCCTGTGCAGAGCGGTGAAGTTCTCAGCTAAGTTAATGGGTAAAGCGATGGCCAAGAGAGTCAAAGCCTCCATATTGTACGCCACAGAGACGGGAAAGTCCCAAGAATACGCCAAGACCCTCTGTCAAATCTTCAATCACGCCTTTGACGCAAAGGTATACCATTAGAATACTCCAGAGAGATGAATCATGTAGTTTTGCCTATTATTATTTGTGCTGATGTCTGACGGGAAGGGGAGCAGTCGGCTCTTGGGCCCGGCCCCGGAACCCAGACCTGGTCCTGAATCCGACATGGCCCAGAACATAGCCTCGATACCCAGGCTTTCATTTAGTCTAGAACATTCCAGCCAAGTAGAACGATTCAAGGGCAGAGAGGAAGCAAGTTACTAAGTTACCATTTTCGTCTAAACCCCTTATCCCTAAACTTCTTTGCCTTTTTTTTTTACTATTTTGAAAAACATTTTTGAATAATTCAACTAGCCAATCTACATTGACACGTTGTGAGCTTGTAGACCAGAGTTGGGTGTAACGAGTAACGGAAAATCTCGTTACTGTAACGACACTACTTTGGTCGGTAGCGAGTAATATAACGACACTACTCCTCCAAAATTGATAATCACACTACAGTTACTGGTCGCTTTAGTGCTGCAGTTACTCGTTACTTAATTGCGTCATGTGGCTGCTTTCAGCAGTGTTGCTTTGGACTAATGCACACAACGGAGATGAGTTGAACATGAACAGTAATGGTGCGCTGGAGTCGCGGACTAGAACATGTCAAATTTACGTCGTTTCGGTATTAAATTCTCCACAGAAGCACTGCTCACAGCGAGCCAGTCTCCCACTGTCACAGAGACGGAGCAGTTGGGGTGTTGCCATGTCCGCTTATTATAAGCGACTTTGGGCTTGTTTTATAATAGCTTAGTCAGGCTTCTTTTGGGCTTGTTTTCATAGACATGGCTGCTTGTTTCTCTTCCAAAACCTGGCAACACTGCCAGCTGGGAGGGTCTTGTTTGTTGTAGAATGTATGTGCTCTCAGAGTCACAATCACTAGTTAGTTCAGAGATGAATAAACCAAATATGCCGACATGAAAAACTACATTTAATGAGCATGGAGCAGGGAACTCCACATCATAAAGAAAGGGATCCTAAAGCACTGTGAACATATAGGCTACTGATTTCTCTCAGTCTCATTATTTTTATTTGAATATATTTGATTTGATTGATTGAAGAATTGATTAGAAGTTTGCATAGAAAAAGTTTTACAAGGTCAAGAGAACCACTGCACTAGACCGTTTTGGAAAGGCCCATTTTGTTTTATTCCTCCACAACCTGGTAAAGAGCATAAAGAAAGATGTTGTGTATGTCCTCCTTATTAGGATTATAAAGATTTGTTAAGTGGTAAATTATGTGACAATGCGACATGCGATTTTATGGAGTAACGCAAAAGTAATGTAACGAGTAATGTAACTAGTTACTTTCTCCAGGGAGTAATAAAGTAATGTAAGGCATTACTTTTTTCAAAAGTAATATGCAATATGTAGTGCCTTACTTTTATGAGTAACGGACCCCAACTCTGTTGTAGACTGGTTCAGGGATAAGGGGTTTAGTGGTGACAAAAATGGAGCCCTTTGTCTTTTGTCACATTTTCTTCTGCTCACATGCATCAAAGTGTGGGGGGTCGGAATTGAAATTCATCCAGCCAAGATTAGGACAAGATCTGAAAATGACTTTGCCCATGACTTTTTTTTTTTTGCCAATTTAAAGAATAACAACATGAGTTGCTCTCTCAATCATGTAGCGTTTTGGTTCTAGGACATTTTGCTTGTGATCAATCATACAACAAGCGACTGCGCTGCATGCATGCATGCATGCATGAGTATGCACGTGTGTGTGTGGCCCAGGGGCAGATGAGAAGGCCTGGTTCAGGGGCAGATGAGAAGGCCTGGTTCAGGGGCAGATGAGAAGGCCTGGTTCAGGGGCAGATGAGAAGGCCTGGTTCAGGGGCAGATGAGAGGGCCTGGTTCAGGGGCAGATGAGAGGGCCTGGTTCAGGGGCAGATGAGAGGGCCTGGTTCAGGGGCAGATGAGAGGGCCTGGTTCAGGGGCAGATGAGAGGGCCTGGTTCAGGGGCAGATGAGTTGAGAAGGCCTGGTTCAGGGGCAGATGAGAAGGCCTGGTTCAGGGGCAGATGAGAAGGCCTGGTTCAGGGGCAGATGAGAGGGCCTGGTTCAGGGGCAGATGAGTTGAGAAGGCCTGGTTCAGGGGCAGATGAGAGGGCCTGGTTCAGGGACAGATGAGAGGGCCTGGTTCAGGGGCAGATGAGAGGGCCTGGTTCAGGGGCAGATAAGAAGGCCTGGTTCATGGGCAGATGAGAAGGCCTGGTTCAGGGGCAGATGGGTTGAAAAGGCCTGGTTCAGGTGCAGATGAGAAGGCCTGGTTCAGGGGCAGATGAGAAGGCCTGGTTCAGGTGCAGATGAGAAGGCCTGGTTCAGGGGCAGATGAGAAGGCCTGGTTCAGGGGCAGATAAGAAGGCCTGGTTCAGGTGCAGATGAGAAGGCCTGGTTCAGGGGCAGATGAGAAGGCCTGGTTCAGGTGCAGATGAGAAGGCCTGGTTCAGGGGCAGATGAGAAGGCCTGGTTCAGGGGCAGATAAGAAGGCCTGGTTCAGGGGCAGATGAGAAGGCCTGGTTCAGGGGCAGATAAGAAGGCCTGGTTCAGGGGCAGATGAGAAGGCCTGGTTCAGGGGCAGATGAGAGGGCCTGGTTCAGGGGCAGATGAGAAGGCCTGGTTCAGGGGCAGATGAGAAGGCCTGGTTCAGGGGCAGATAAGAAGGCCTGGTTCAGGGGCAGATGAGAAGGCCTGGTTCAGGGGCAGATGGGTTGAGAAGGCCTGGGGCGATGTCTGCTCGTCACGGGGCTGAGGATTAGGTGTCTCTTCACAGTGATTGTGTGGCACGTCGTCATTATGTTGCTGAGCGCTAATTAATTATATGCAATGTTTGTACACTTGCTGAAGATAGCAGATCTACAAGCCCACAACGCAGTCGCAGCGAGCTTGTAGATCTGCTATTTTGCCATCCCCAGTTCCTGCTTACTGAAGCATGTGTCCCTATTCAGTATTTAAGTCCGACGTCATTTTGTAGTGCTACGTTACGTCCGGGTCCAAGTGGCACCAGCTCCCGTCCGCATCTCATTGTAAATTGAATATCTAAACGCGTGAATCTTTTTACAGTGACGTTATTTTTCAGAAAGGAAGCCATTGAGGGTTAAAATGGGTCTTAATGCTTCCAACTCGAGTGGAATTATTAATGTTTTGTACAAGTGTCCATGACAACAAAAATATATGATGTGGAGACAATAAAGACTATTATTATCATTATTATTGAAGGTGGCAACAGTCCATTTGATCGGTAAAATATTTCTGGGGTATATTTAGAATGTGTGCAGGCTTGAGTATGTTGAATCTAGTTTGCATTATGAGGATTTATTTGACACAATAAAATAAAATGGCGATAGTATTCCATGTGGGGCAGACGGCCTGTCACTGTCAGATTTGGGAGAGCAGCGCAGCTTTGTTGTTGCGAGGAAAGCGGTAAAATTAGACTTTCGTGGTTGTTTTCGTCTCAGATTTAGTCCGACGGAGCGTCACAGTATAACTCCATGGGGACACAAAAGCGACACAAAAGTAGGACCCGGAAGTATCTCAGGAGGGGGCGCTCACGTCACAGCTAAAATACTGAATAGAGCGTCGCAGTCCCTCAGGAAATGAATCGCAATGCATTTTGCCCATAGGCTTTTCTTAAAGTATTTATTTAAAGACGTTACGCCGCGGACAAAGCCAACTCGGATCGTGATAAATCATGACAATGAACACAATATTTTGGGGCAGATGAAATCATTAGAAAGAAGAAATAAAGGCAGGAGACAACACTATTTGTTTTGTTTTTCTTCTTATAAATGATTTGATCGGCCCAAAACATTGTGTTCATTGTCATGATTTGTCACGATCCGAGTTGGCTTTGTCCGCGGCGTAACCGTCTTTAAATAAATACTTTAAGAAAAGCCTATTGGAAAAATGCATTGCGATTCATTTCCTGGGCCACTCGTCGTTCTGAAAGGGGGTGGGACTGCGACGCTCTATTGCGATGACATCAGGGAACGACAGCTTTCTTCTACCTCGGGTCCGCCCTGAGGCAGGACTCAACACTGAGCCCTCAAGAGCTTTCCTCTTCTTGTGTTGTCTGCAGGTAATGTCCATGGAGGAGTATGACGTGGTGCACCTGGAGCATGAGACATTGGTGCTGGTGGTGACCAGTACCTTTGGCAACGGAGATCCTCCCGAAAATGGAGAGGTAGGGGCGTGTGCGCGTGTGTGTGTGTGTGTGTGTGTGTGTGCGTGTGCGTGTGCGTGTGCGTGTGCGTGCGCGTGCGCGTGCGCGTGCGCGTGCGTGTGCGTGTGTGTGTGCGTGTGCGTGTGTGTGTGTGTGTGTGTGTGTGTGTGTGTGCGTGTGCGTGTGCGTGTGCGTGCGCAGTGATGGAATAGTATATATTTACTTGAGTACTGTAATTAGTATCTGTAGTATACTGTACTTTTTTGGATACTTCACTATTATTTCAAAGACGACTATATTGTGAATAATGTTTGGACTCAATTCCAATTCTCGGAACGGAAAAGGAACATTATGAATGAATCACAAGTTCAATCTACAAGCCTGCAGCGCACAACAATGCATTGCGAGCTTTCAGATCAGCTATTTTCCACTATTGTTTTTTATTTGGTTGTAATTCGTTTTTTAAAGTTTAAAACATTTAAATACAGCAATGAATTGATATTAAAAAAGAAATTTGTAGTTAATAATTTAGTACTTACATTTACATTTACAATACATTTTTAAAAGCAAGCTACTCCAGTGCTTAACTGAAGTATTCAAGTTTCCTTTGTGGTTCAGTGATATTTTGTGTTATCCTTTTAGCATAATACTGTACCTGTACAGTCAGACCTGTTAATAAGCATGTTAGTAAAGTATAACATGTTTATTATGCCGTCAAAAACAACCTGTCGTTTTGCCTCTTTGTAGAAATTTGGAGCTGGCTTAATGGAGCTTCGCCACCCAACCCTTGACCCAGAAGAAGTGAAGTGAGTCTAACGGCGTGGGCAGAGTGCCATTTAGTGGGCAGTGGGCGGGGGCATGAGTTTGAACTGTTGCCCTCAGGTCGTCGGCTGAGGGTGCCCGCCACAAAGACTAATCGGTTCAAACTGTCCTTTGTCCCGGCTGCTATTCAAACTGCTGAACAGCCGATATAGCACTTTATTCTCGCCCCTTTGCACATATACTGCCCACTAATGCACTTTTGCTGACTTTTCTACTACTGTATGTCATGAATTCTCTGGGCTGTATTTTGCGTGTCTTAAGTACCAGGTCTTATTCCCTAACTTGAGTAAACTAAAGACCTGGAGGCGTGATCAATGCTCTTTGGCCTCTCAGAATAGCCAAATGGCATTGATCACGCCTCCAGGTCTTTAGTTTACTCAAGTTAGGGAATAAGACCTGGTACTTAAGACACGCAAAATACAGCCCTCTGTCTCTAGTGCCCTGTTCTTAGTCTTGTATTGAACGTTGTTGTTGTGTGTATTTTTACTATGATCTGGCTGCAGACCAATTTCCCGCAAGGGACAATAAAGCTAACCTTGAACATTGAACCTTGAACCATGTGGAGCGTCCAGCTTCCACTCATAGAGTATATATGAATAGAGAAGACACCCGAGTTCTCCTCCCATCCACTTGCATTAAGTTGCTCAAAAGCGCATGAGGCGATTTCACTCCTCCTTCCTGGTAGGAACAGAGTGCATTCTGGGATGGATTTGCCTCAAACACATGAACGCTCTGCCGTTGACTATCATTGTGCCGTTTGTGCGCGTTCACGTATGAAACATACGTTCACGTGTCATGGAATCAAACACATGAACGTGCGCAATGATAGTCAACGGAGCAGCACTGGCTCGAGCTGCAATGACAAATTCGGCCACTATGTCCATTTTGCCTCAGGGTTTCCTCTGGGTGCTCTATTCATATATACTCTAAGCTTCCACTTCAGTCCTTAAGTATAACGGCGTCTCTCTCGGCCTCTCTGTCTCCCCCTACAGGTCCTACAAGGTGCGTTTCAACAGCGTCTCCTCCCACTCGGACGCTCGGAAGGACTCCAGCGAGGACGCGGGTATGTTTGGAAGTACCGGACCCTTCTCCAATGTCAGGTAATCATGCATGAACCTCGATAGGTCATAGGTTCGCTGTTTTGCTGTATTCAACTACCTTTAAAGGTATATTCAGTGATTTCACTTAATTCAAATATCACCTTTTTTCCTTTTTTTTTTTTTGTTGATAATCCATTCCCCCCTACTATAGAGTCTGCTGACCATATAAGGAGTCAGTTTCGGTTTTGGTGGCGGGTGAGAAAGCCTTCATCCAATCAGGATGAGAGGGGCCTTCCTCCAATCATGATCGAGTGGGGGCGGGCCTTGGTGCACATGCTGTTGCCCTGTTGCACTCCCCCCCCCCCCCCCCCACTGTAGAGTGTGTGTGTGTGGACATCTTGTTACCGGTGCGGACCGGAGGGTTTTCAAAAATCACCCAAATCACTGAATCCTCCTTTAAAGGCTGTGTGGGTATGAGTAATGCACTCGGTCAAGAAATCTTTGCCTTGTTTATGCAACTGCCATTATAGGACAGTGTCTGGCGAGGCTTAGCCACATGAACTCTAGCTTCCCTATTCTGGGCCAAACATTCTGTGTTTGCTTTGTAGATCGACTGGTTTTTCTGAAGAGATTTGGTGTGGGTATGGGGAGAAAAAATAAGGGATCTAGTACAGAGCCCTGGGGGGCACTGGGGGCCCCTGGGGGACCCTGCTCAGCAAAGAGAAGATGGACATGGCAGCGTTGCTCTCGAAAGTCTTCAACTGTGTATAGTGGCATCAGACATGCTGCAAGCGCTGGGTCGCTTTCTCTATCTTTTTTTGTAACGCACATCCTCACTCTCTCTTCCTCTGTGCAGGTACTCAGCGTTTGGCCTTGGCTCTATAGGGCCTACCCACACTTCTACTCTCTCTTCCTCTGTGCAGGTACTCAGCGTTTGGCCTTGGCTCTATAGGGCCTACCCACACTTCTAATCTCTCTTCCTCTCTACAGGTACTCAGCGTTTGGCCTTGGCTCTATAGGGCCTACCCACACTTCTACTCTCTCTTCCTCTCTACAGGTACTCAGCGTTTGGCCTTGGCTCTAGGGCCTACCCACACTTCTACTCTCTCTTCCTCTGTACAGGTACTCAGCGTTTGGCCTTGGCTCTAGGGCCTACCCACACTTCTGTGCCTTTGCCCACGCCATCGACACCCTGTTTGAGGAGCTGGGGGGCGAGCGCATCTTCCGCATGGGAGAGGGCGACGAGCTGTGTGGCCAGGAGGAGTCCTTCAGAACCTGGGCCAAGAACGTTTTTAAGGTCGGTGCGGTCGGTGCCTCACACACCAGTGCTTCTCAAACTGTTTCATGTCAAGGACCCCCAAATTGACACGTATATATTAGCCCGCAGACCCCCCCCCCCCACCCCATTTGAAGAGATATGCCAGGGACCCCCGTAAGAGAAGATTCTTGTTTACGGTTCTAGCAGTGATTCTCAACCAATTTCATTTCAAGACTAGACTAGTCATTGGTTAGAGCAGTCATTAGTCCTACAACTACAACCTATATCAAACCCTCCCCCTAAACATAACCTCGCCTCACCAGGCTTTCCACCACCTCGGAGGAAAGCCTGGTCTCTGTTTCAAAAGTCTGTATGATCCTGTCGGGAGCGGATGATATCGTTACGTCATGTTGTAGTATTGTTTTGTAGTCGACAGGCAGGAACAACAGGCAGCATCTTTATTGAGGGAAAAGGAAGGTTCCTTCCTTTTCCCTCAATAAAAGCTCTCGTATAGCCTGTAGCTTTTATTGAGAAAGGGAAAAGGAAGTTGCCGCCTGTTGTTCCTGCCTGTCGACTACAAAACAATACTACAACATGACGTATAACGATATCATCCGCTCCCGACAGGATCATATACCCTAAATGAAATGGTGCCCAGGCTACCCTAAACCTAACCTCCCACGGGGAAGCACACCTAAACCTAACCTTAACCCATGTCTAACCAATGACTAGTCTAAACTAAGTACTGGTCATTTATCCATGGCGTACATTGTGTTGCGTGTCATGAAGGCGGCCTGTGAGGTGTTCTGCATCGCGGACGTGAACATGGACCAGGCCAACAACGCCCTGATCGTCAACGACCGCAGCTGGGCCAAGAACAAGTTCCGCCTGACCAACGTCACCGAGGGACCGGCCCCGATCCTCACAGAAGGTACTTAGATATAGCATCTTATACAACGTCACAGAGGCCCCGGTCCTCACAGAAGGTACTTAGATATAGCATCTTATACAACGTCACAGAGGCCCCACTGGTCCATGTGATGACAAAACCAGGGACGTGCATAGGGTGTTAGAGGGGCAGGGGCTGAAATCCCATAAGAGGGGGGCAAAAATAGCGAAAATAGCAGATCTACAAGCGACACGTTGTGAGCTTGTAGATCTGCTATTTTCGGGGGCGCAACACAGCACTCTTTAGCTAGTGGAGATGCAAGTGTAACGACATGGATTTCTAAACAAATTTGTTCAACTTACAATACCGTGTTCAAGTTCAGGAGACTTCGGAGAAAAAAAAAAGCTATTCTCCTGAATGCTGGCATGGAAAAGAGAGGTATTTGCTTTTCTCTCACCATGTAGTAAATGCTACATTCGTGGTTCTGGAGAGGGGCAGTTGTTTTACAGACGGGTAAAAAAAGGGCAGGGGGCAGAATGAAGCCCCCTTTGATGTCTATGTGTGCACGTCCCTGCACTGTACACCATTGATCACTAGATTTTTCAGGCAAAGAAATCTTGAGGTTTATAAGGCTTTATAATGTTTATAATATGGTTTAATGTGTTAACTGTGAATGTGACCCACCAACAGCATTGTACAGCATTCACAAGAAGAAGGTGTACGGTGCCAAGATGGTCGAATCTCTAAATTTGCAAAGTGCTAAATCTGAGTAAGTTTATTTACCACGGGAGTGGGATTTAACATTTTCATGGTCGTGTGAAAATAAGAAAAAGTAGTTGCTTAAGCTAAACAGCAAAGTGTTTGTTCATCATTGTGACATTAATTGTTCATCAAAAAGCACTTTTGTAGCAATCTGGAAGGGACTGAAAGTGGTGCGGCCTCATTGATATGTGTTTATGGACAATGTTTACATCTACAGAAAAATGCACATAGTTATACGCCACTATCAAAAGGATAAATGCAAGAAAGCCGACGGTTTATTTCCATTGCAGTCCCTTAGTTAAAAAAATTAAACACAACAATGTGAGTGTATGAGTGAGTGTTTTAGGAATGAGTAATCTTTTGTGTTTTTCGTGTGAGTGTGTACAATATGTGTTCCTGTATGTATGTGTACACAAGAGACAATGGGTACATGACACACATCATGCAATAGTAAAAGGATACAGCATTCAATGTACAATCATTTCAAGTAATAGTAGAGACAAAACAAAAGAAGAACATTTACTATTAGAAGGACTTTGTGGCACCTGAAACCGAAGATAGGTTAGGATGTATCCTGCTTAGCCAGTCACACCCCCTCTGTCCTCTTTCACAGTCGTACCACTGTGTTCGTTAGGATGTATCCTTATAGCCAGTCACCCCTCTGTCCTCTTTCACAGTCGTACCACTGTGTTCGTTAGGATGTATCCTTATAGCCAGTCACCCCTCTGTCCTCTTTCACAGTCGTACCACTGTGTTCGTTAGGATGTATCCTTATAGCCAGTCACCCCTCTGTCCTCTTTCACAGTCGTACCACTGTGTTCGTTAGGATGTATCCTTATAGCCAGTCACCCCTCTGTCCTCTTTCACAGTCGTACCACTGTGTTCGTTAGGATGTATCCTTATAGTCAGTCACCCCTCTGTCCTCTTTCACAGTCGTACCACTGTGTTCATTAGGATGTATACTTAGCCATTCACCCCCTCTGTACTCTTTCACAGTCGTACCACTGTGTTCGTTCGACTCCACACAAACAACCACGTGGGCCTGACGTACCTGCCCGGCGACCATCTGGGCATCTTCGCCAGCAACGACGAGGACTTGGTGACGGCTCTCGTGAAGAAGCTGGAGGACGGTCCGCCCATGGAGCAGATCTTCCAGCTGGAGGCCCTGGAGGAAAGGAACACTGCCTTGGGTGGGTCTGTTTAGCACTGGAACACTGCCTTGGGAGGGTCTGTTTGTTTAGCACTGGAACACTGCCTTGGGTGGGTCTGTTTGTTTAGCACTGGAACACTGCCTTGGGTGGGTCTGTTTAGCACTGCCTTGGGTGGGTCTGTGTAGCACTGCATGGTGTAAAGCAGTGCTTCCCAAACGGTTTCATGTCAAGGAACCCCAAATTGATATTTATTAGCCCGCGGACCCCCGTTTGAAGAGATAATGCCAGGGATCCCCATAAGAGAAGATTGTTACGGCTCTAGCAGTGATTCTCAGAGTGTTTAATTTCAAGGACCCCCCCCCCCCCCTAGTTTAACATGCATTAGTCTACTCTACGGACCCCCCATTTAATTCCATTTCTATCTCTGAGACCCCCAATTTATATTGTAAAATCAATTGTTAATTGATTAACTCAGAGAGTGTACGAATGGAACCAAATGGACCCGTTTTATTTTTATTTTTTGGGAACCCCCCCAAAATAATTTGGCGACCCACCGAGGGGTCGCGACCCACGGGTTGAGAACCCCTGGACTAGTTGTTCGGGTTTTCCCCCATTTTGTAAGCCTCAAGATCAGGTAGATTATAGTTATAGTCACCAATGTACACAGTTTTTAAATATATACAGTATATATATATATATATATATATATATATATATATATATATACAGTATATATATATATATATATATATATATTTCCAAAAATAAACTAGTCGACTAGTAAACTAGGCAAATAGTCAACTAGTACAAATGACTAGAAGTGAATGCCCTACAACAGAGTGAACAGACCTATACATTCAGTGATTGACCAATCAGAAACAAGCATTCAATTATAAGCTGTGTGTTGTAAACTATACTGTCGGTGGCTCAGGGGTAGAGTGGCTGTATGGTAACCGCAAGGTTGCCAGTTCGAACCCTGTGGGCTCCCCCAGAGTTAGTGTTGAAGTGTCCTTGAGCAAGACACTGAACCCTTAATTGCTCCTGATGTGCAGGTTGGTGCCTTGCATGGTTTCCGCTGCCATCGGTGTATGAATGTGTGAATGTAATGCACAATCTATGTAAAGCGCCTTGGATAAAGGCGCTATATAAATGCACCATTTACTATATAAATGCACCATTTTATAGCGTAATGCTCCTCTGCCGCCAACAGGTACGATCAGTAACTGGTCACCAGAATCCCGTCTTCCCGCCTGCACCATCTTCCAAGCCTTCCAGAACTACCTGGACATCACCTCCCCGCCCAGCCCGGTGCTGCTGCAGCAGTTTGCTGCCCTGGCAACCAACGAGACCCAAAAGACCAAACTGGAGCTCCTCAGTAAGGTAATAATTCCTTTACGGTAGCATTCAGTTAATTCAGTCATTTATAACATTCACTTCTCCGTGCTCTCTCTCGTGGCCCCATGCTCTTGTATATAACTTGTTGTATTGTTTTTGTATTGTTTTTTTGTTTTAGGAAAAAATAGTTTATTCTGTTGTTACTCTGAATGTGTAGCTTTAACCTAAGTTGTAGGTCTGCTATTTTTGAAAAATCGTGAAAATGTAGTACAAAGCTTTGAATATATATATTCCTTCAGAGTGAACGTTTTTAACTCAAATCTTTGATGCTGGGCGGGGGGGGGGGGGGCCTGGAACTACATATTTTCAGATGGGGGTCCGTGGCCAAATGCAGATATTTCTGGGGGTGAAATAGTTTGAGCACCACTGACATAGAAACATGAGGTTTTTCAGAAAACTGTCAGGATTTAGAATACATTTGTAGAATCGTCCTCAGGTCGAAATGGGTTAAAATTAGGGATGTCCCGATTTTTGCTTCCGATCCGATCCCGATACCTCAATTTCTGTGTTAGCCGATACCGAATACCGATACCAGTATGGTGATCTCATGTTGTGTTTATATCTAGCTATATATCTCGTGTTGTGTTTATAGCAGACTCCTCACTCAAATATGCACTTGCAGTTTGGGCAACTCAAAAGCAAACTCTACATGCCTTAACATTGTATTTACCTGCCATAGTGTCAACCCCCTTACCCCTGTGTGGGATCGGTGGTTAGACTGGCATAGTGTCGACCCCTTACCCCTGTGTCGTATCGGTGGTTAGACTGGCATTTTCACCGATACCGATATGACCCGATATGACAAATAAAGGCCGATCCGATTTTCCTGATACCGACAGTATCGGGACATCTCTAGTTAAAACCCAGAGTGACCCCTCCTTCCTCCTTGCCCCCCCCCCTCCCCCCCCCCCCCCCCAGGGCCAGCAGGAGTACGAGCAGTGGAAGTGGTACAACAACAACACGCTGGTGGAGGTCCTGGAGGAGTTCCCGTCCATCGCCATGCCCACCACGCTGCTGCTCACCCAGCTGCCTCTGCTGCAGCCGCGCTACTACTCCATCAGCTCCTCGCTGGACGCCCACCCCAGCGAGGTCCACCTCACCGTGGCCGTGGTGTCCTACCGAACACGAGGTACGTGGTACTGTACGTGGTACTGTATAGAGGTCCACCTCACCGTGGCACGAGGTACGTGGTATACCGCTTACTGTTATAGAGCGTCGCGGACAAAGCCATAATTAGAAAGTAGAAAAACACGGCAGGTTACAACACTTTTCTTTGTTGTTTTTCTTCTTTGTAATTAATTTGTTTGATCCAAAATATTGTGTTTGGTGTCATGATTTGTCACGACTCGAGTTGGCTTCGTACGACGCTTAAAAGGTCTTTAAATAAATACGTTTTGAAATGTCTATGAGGAAAATGCATTGGGATTCATTTCCTGGGCCTGGCGTCGTCATGAAAGGGGGCGTGACTGGGCCTGGCGTCATCATGAAAGGGGGCGGAACTGTGCCGCTCGCATTCATGGGCAATTCATGCGGCCCCCACCTTCAGAATACTGATATTACTAGTATAAAAATGTTATTGTCTTTTTTAATGTCCAATGTGTACATTTTAATGTACCTTTACTTCTACTCCAGTAGGCTATGTCTCAGAGGCAAATATTGCACTTTTACTCCATTACAATTATTTGATAACTTTAGTTGTAGTAGATTTGGATTATTATTAAAAAGCTTCAGCCCTATATACACATTTTGGCTGAAAATAGCCGATCTACAAAATAGTAGATTTTTCAAAAGATTATTAATACAACGATTATGACGATTTTGACATTATTTGTGAAAAATGCGATTAGGCGATTATGTAATAATTATAATATAGTGACAGGCTTACCTGGGGCACTTTCACCTCCTATCAAAGAGCTCTCCTTTCAAGAGCTACTCGAATACACGCACGCTCCCCCTTTTAATTTAAAGTGCTGCGTAGGTAAAAAATTAAAAAAGCCTTTTACTGTGACTGATTGACAGGAGGAAGTTATTCGTCTATTTCGTCAAGGCCTTGAGGTGCAATTAATTCTGTTTGTCTTGGCCTCCCTGTCGGCTTCCAGCAGGGAGGCCTCCAATGGCTATAGTATTCTCCACATTCCATTAGCGAGACAATTAAGCTCGAGCGCTCCCTGATGGTATAGTTAAAATGTAATTTAAATTAAAATCACAAGTGATTGTTTTTTTTGTTTTTTGCTGGCAGATGGGGTACCTACTATAGTACCTTTACCTGCACAGTGGTTCTTTTGATGTCACTGCTTTTTGATGCCACTGATGACTGAAAAAGTGAAATGAGTCACAGCCTTTTCTGAGGAAATATTCTGGTGGTTCAGAGGACTTTATATAGGCTTGAAAGTTATCTTGGAACAGCAGTCTGCTCCATATGGGGCAACATGAAACTGGTGTATACACTATCTGGGGGATTTCAGTTGACTGCATGTGTTTTGCCAACAGGATTTGGTCCAATAGATATTTTCTTTATTTCCCAAAACACTGTCTGTGCTGTAACCAGGTATATAAACCGCTTTGATCTAAATCGGGGGTGGGCAACGATGGAGAGGGCCACTATATTTCCACACTCACTCCAGAGGGCCACATTGCATATTACTGTCGTAGCAAAAATAGCCGATCTACAAGCTCAAAACGCGTCGCACTGCGGCGCGTTTTGAGCTTGTAGATCAGCTAATTCTGCTATTTCAATTGAAATTCTGAATAATTATTTTCTATTTTTTAAATTGGAATCCTGAAATGTAACATTTTTTGAATTTCAAATGCATTTAGTTATAGTTATATACACATTGGACATAAAAAAAGACAATAACATTTTAATACTAGTAATTAGCTGAAATCAATAATATATCGGTATTCTGATATTAACCTGTGGGCCACATTAAGTGAAGGTGGGGGCCGCCAGTTGCCCATGAGTGATCTAAATGGTGTTTTCTATGCTCTCTCTCTCTCTCTCTCTCTCTCTCTCTCTCTCTCTCTCTCTCTCTCTCTGTTTCAAGTGTTTACGTTATCTCATACAGCATGAGTATGGCATGACGAGGCGTTCTCACCTCTTCAGCATACATCACATCATCCAATAGGTTGTACTTAACAGCTTCCAAGCTCTTTAGACTACCAAGTAGTGAGCAAACATCACCAGCTGCAAAACTCACTGCAGTGCAAATATCATTTTTCTTCATTTTATTTATTCAATATGCGTGCATGCCCGCGAGTGTGCACTGATGACTCTATAAGTACTCAAATTACAGTTCTTTCCTCTCAGCAGAGAAACATGCCCCTTTTTTCCCTTGAAAATGGTGTTGTGGGTAGTATAGCCTCGCTGTGTTTGTCTGTCCTACCTCAGTGCGCTCTGGGGTGTTCCCAGCAAAAATTGGTTTAACCACTTTCACGCGTTGTGACACATTGTCATTGTCAACGTGTCGTGTAGTTCTGCTATTTTCAACAAAAAAAATGTTTTACTTCTGTAACTTAAACATCCCCTTTTAACAACTGCAAATCTTGCGGAAACAATCGTTTTTTTTTTTCTTCCGATGGGGGTCGATCTGCGGCCAAATACATCATTTGGGGGTCCTCGGTTTTAAAAGGTTTGAGAACCACTGATTTTAACCCATTTTGGAAAAAGGCTTCTAAATCCTTTTTTTTCTGTTTCTATGTCAGTGTTGTTGTTGTTTTTCATGTCAAGGACCTCCAGAATTATCTCTATTGGGCCACGGACCCCCATCTCAAAATATGTAGTTCCAGGGACTAGGGCTGTCGCGGTTACATAATTTAAACCGCGGTGCGATCAATTGGCTCAGAAGCGCGATATACGATACTGTGCGATATAGTTCTCAAGCCCCCTTTAAAATGATTGAAAAAATACATTATTAATAAACGAAAGTTACACTAAGCTTTACTTTACTATGTTGCTTTATAAATGGCAGATCTTCAATTAGTCCTGGTCTTCATTAATTTAATATATTAATTTAATATATTAAATGAATGGTGTAAAACCGAGTAATGAAAATGGAACACACCATCAACTGCCTATATAACCCGCAACGGCTTCAGAGAGGAACGCAAATTGATAATTGTTCTGTTTGCTGCTTGTTATTATGATAGTTGCTCCGTGAGTTTGGAAGTAAAGAAGAGCTTGTAAATCAGCAGACCATGAATGATACAGCTTAACACAACTCTTCTTTACTTCCAAACTCACGGAGCAACTATATCAGCCTAATAACAAGCAGCAAACAGAACAGTAACGATATTCCCCGCTTCACGGAAAACTCTCGGATGGTGCACTTATAGCACAAATAGCCTACAGCCCTACACATGTTGCATGCGATTTTAGAAAGTTGAAGGAATCTAGCCTGGTTTTCACGCCACCAGACGAGGATCATCATTGGTAAATAATTCCTTCTGTAGATAGCGAGTGAGTTTGGTTTCTGCTCGAACTCTCTTGGGCACAATCAGTGCAGGAGCATCGCTCATTGATCTCAGCAGAGGTCTCTAACCAAGAGTCCTTTTTTTTGGCTGGATGTGCCACTGGCATTGTTGGCTCCACGTTCGCTGCATCTGCGATGGCCGCTGCAGGGCGTCCATCGGCCCACTGTCAGGGATCCTGCGGTTTATTGCGCCTGTGCGGTTTTTCTGCCCCCTTGCGGTTTCAACTTGTAATAGCGCGATATGCGATAAATGCGATAATTGCGACAGCCCTACCAGGGACCCCCGCAGAAGCAAATATTTTAGTTAAAAATGTTCGCTCTGAAATAATATATTCAATGATTTGCGCCACATTTTCACGATTTTTCAAAAAATAGCAGACCTACAAGCTTGTAGCGCGCCACTCGGTGGCGCGCTATGAGCTTGTAGATCTGCTATTTTTCAATAGCTAAATTATAACATAATGCTTAAAATACCAAAAGGGGTGCAGATGGGAGGAGTGAGGCAGTAAAAGGTGTCCGTTTCTTCATGACTGTCCTTCAGATGGAGAGGGTCCCGAGCACCATGGGGTGTGTTCATCCTGGCTCAATAGGATAAAGAAGGACGAAATGGTGCCGTGTTTCGTCAGAGGGTAAAACTTACATTTTGTTTTATAACAATATTATGTTGACCGTGTGAAGTGCTTTATTTAGTGGTTTTGTCATAATGCGATTAATTTCTAATTTCAGTCGGTTCTGCTTTTAACCCATTAAAACTGCGAAAGCATCTAGCTGTCACTGTCATTTTAGAAATTTGCATTGGCTATTCAAAAATAGGGGTGCAGTACTTAGTTTAGACAGTACTTAGTTTAGACTAGTCATTTGGTTACACCAGTCATTATAGTCCTACAACTACAACCTATCTCAAACCCTCACCCTAAACCTAACCTCCCACGGGGCAGCACACCTAAACCTAACCTTAACCCATGTCTAACCAATGACTAGTCTAAACTAAGTATGCACCCCAAAAATAGCAGATGTGCAACCTCAAAGTGACACGCTGCTTTCTTTTTTTTTTTACATTTTAGAAAGATCTTGAAAGTGTGAGAATTGCTGATTTGTTTTTTTCATCAATCTTTGAAGGTTCATGTGGTTATAAAGTCAGTTCTGTTGGTTCTATAGGGCTGCATCGTTCCAACTTCCCAAGGAGAACAAGGCCCCCTGCATCCTGATCGGACCCGGGACCGGCATCGCTCCCTTCAGAAGCTTCTGGCAACAGAAAGTCTTTGAGCGGGAAAAGGGTTGGTTCTGGTTCTGTTGGACCTTTTCACACACTAATCCTATCTTTTGTCACCTTTACTGTGTCCCCTTTTCCACCAGGGTTGTTGAACCCCCAAAAATTGGAACGTTAATTACGAATTGAGTGTACTTAGACTAAGCCCGCACGGCCAGGGTTTGTTTGGGAATCAATTAAGCGCTTCCCTTCCCTGGTTCAGCTACAGATAGGCTGGATCACTGTAACGTAACCTGGGATTGATATAAACGGATTTAAGGTGTAAATGTTGGTGAGATTTAGTGCGTGGTCTAATCAGAAACCAGCAAATCAGAATCAAGTATTGGGACTATACCATTTTAACACTATGCAGCATGATGGTTGATTCAAATTATAAGTGCAAAGTGCCACTGTAGTGCAGTCAGTGTGCACAATTGTGTAACAATAATATTCAGTTTAAAACCACCATGGCTTGAGATGGTTTAAACTTACCATCTCAAGCCATATAGTTAAACAAGGCACTATAACTCTCATTGTTTCTGTACGTACCATTCAGCAAAGTAAAGCCAGTGTATTTATTTCTGTCCCCTCTCCCCACGCAGGGCTTGAGACGAGTCCCCTGTATCTGGTGTTTGGCTGTCGCCAGTCTGACACCGACCACATCTATAAGGAAGAGACCCTCGACGCCCTGAGCAAGAAGGTGTTCAAGGGACTCTATACGGCCTACTCAAGAGAGCCCGGCATGCCAAAGGTACCACAAACTAATCCACGGAGGATCGGCTTTGTCTCACATCTTTAGAATACCGTGTGGGCTCGACTCTGAATGCTACGGAATGGAGCGTCCACGTTTCAACAGGACACAGCATCCCCGCATGCTATAGATATGAGTTAGTCAAGTGGCATCACTTGATAGGCTATTCAATATATTTTTATTATGTAATGGTCTCTTCTCTTTTTAACTGTGTGTATCACAGGCTTTTTCTTTGTCAGTTGTTTTAACCTTCATTGTCATGCTATACTGTTCATCCTATTTCTATTCTATTTCTACAAGGCCAGTGAAAAAGTACAGTCCCCAGAGCTAGAAAACTGCCAATTTATACTAGTCTCTCTCTGGGACATGTGCCAAGACAAAAATGCAAATGTTCATCTCAAAAAAGTGAACAGTTCCACCCATGGTGGATTTTCACCTCACTATCTTTGTCCCCCTCTCTCTCTCTCTCTCTCCTTGCCTTGTCTGTCATTTCCTCTCCTCTCCTCTCCTCTCCTCTCCTCTCCTCTCCTCTCCTCTCCTCTCCTCTCCTCTCCTCTCCTCTCCTCTCCTCTCCTCTCCTCTCCTCTCCTCTCCTCTCCTCTCCTCTCCTCTCCTCTCCTCTCCTCTCCTCTCCACTCCTCTCCTCTCCTCTCCTCTCCTCTCCTCTCCTCTCCTCTCCTCTCCTCTCTCCTGCTCACGCCTTAACGCCCCGCGCTCTGTCTCGGCCGCCGTTACCTCCTGCCACCTCCGTCAGAAATATGTCCAGGACGTGCTGCGCGAGCAGATGTCAGAGAAGGTGTACCAGTGCCTGAGGGACGAGGGGGGACACATCTACGTGTGCGGGGACGTGACCATGGCGGACGACGTCCTGAAGACAATCCAGCAGATCATCAAGGTGCAGGGGAAAATAAGCCTGGAGGACGCCAGCTTCTTCATCAGCAAACTCAGAGTAAGAGCTTAATTGCAATGGCGGTATCATTTAGGCATGAAAGATGTCCACCGCATGTTGGCTGCAAAACATACTACCTACCATCACTGTCAACACGTCAGCAGCACCCACTGGCTTCTCTACGTCAACGAGAGAAGAGAATGTATAATACAGTATAATACAGTATAATACACTTAACCATGCACTTAACCAAGCGCTTCAATACACTGCCCGCTTGTCAACTTTGTACATATAGAGGAAAGGGTAGAAGTTCCATTTTCTGAGGCTGCGAGTGCACTATACCATACTGAACACACAAATATGACTGTATAATCTATTCCGGACTTCTGACATTGTTATGATTATGATTATGATAATTATGATTATTATTATAGTGCATGAAATAATTTGTCTGTATCCACGCAGACACGATTTGAAAGAAATGTTTAATTTAAGGCAAAGGGAAGAATAAATTAACGAGAATAAATGCAAACATTTGAGAGGTTATAGAAATTTGTACAGTCAAACAAAGTCAACAAGAAGCATAATACAATGATAGTCTGAAACAATTGAATTGTAAATTCTTTGAAAACTAATGTCGTTTAAGTGTGTTTTTATCTAGTTCAAAGCAACCTGCGTGCCAATGACTTTACCCTTTACTCTCTACCCCTCCACCACCAGGACCCTCTACTCTCTACCCCTCCACCACCAGGACCCTCTACTCTCTACCCCTCCACTAACCCTCTACTCTCTACCCCTCCACTAACCCTCTACTCTCTACCCCTCCACTAACCCTCTACTCTCTACCCCTCCACTAACCCTCTACTCTCTACCCCTCCACCACCAGGACCCTCTACTCTCTACCCCTCCACTAACCCTCTACTCTCTACCCCTCCACCACCAGGACCCTCTACTCTCTACCCCTCCACTAACCCTCTACTCTCTACCCCTCCACTAACCCTCTACTCTCTACCCCTCCACCACCAGGACCCTCTACTCTCTACCCCTCCACTAACCCTCTACTCTCTACCCCTCCACTAACCCTCTACTCTCTACCCCTCCACCACCAGGACCCTCTACTCTCTACCCCTCCACTAACCCTCTACTCTCTACCCCTCCACTAACCCTCTACTCTCTACCCCTCCACCACCAGGACCCTCTACTCTCTACCCCTCCACTAACCCTCTACTCTCTACCCCTCCACCACCAGGACCCTCTACTCTCTACCCCTCCACTAACCCTCTACTCTCTACCCCTCCACCACCAGGACCCTCTACTCTCTACCCCTCCACTAACCCTCTACTCTCTACCCCTCCACCACCAGGATCCTCTACTCTCTACCCCTCCACTAACCCTCTACTCTCTACCCCTCCACTAACCCTCTACTCTCTACCCCTCCACCACCAGGACCCTCTACTCTCTACCCCTCCATTAACCCTCTACCCCTCCACCACCAGGATCCTCTACTCTCTACCCCTCCACTAACCCTCTACTCTCTACCCCTCCACCACCAGGACCATCTACTCTCTACCCCTCCACTAACCCTCTACTCTCTACCCCTCCACCACCAGGACCCTCTACTCTCTACCCCTCCATCACCAGGACCCTCTACTCTCTACCCCTCCACCACCAGGACCCTCTACTCTCTACCCCTCCACCACCAGGACCCTCTACTCTCTACCCTTCCACTAACCCTCTACTCTCTACCCCTCCACCACCAGGACCCTCTACTCTCTACCCCTCCACCACCAGGACCCTCTACTCTCTACCCCTCCACCACCAGGACCCTCTACTCTCTACCCCTCCACTAACCCTCTACTCTCTACCCCTCCACCACCAGGACGAGAACCGCTACCATGAGGACATATTTGGCGTCACGCTGCGCACATACGAGGTCACCAACCGACTCCGTTCTGAATCCATCGCCAACATCGAGGAGAGCAGCAAAAAGGACTCTAAAGACTCTTCGGACGAGTGAGTGCTTTCTTTTTTTCTTTTTTTCTTTTTGTGTTGTGTTCTTTTTTCTTTTTACCCCACCATTGTCACCACCATTGTCACCACCCCGCCAACCTGGGGAGAGCAACGGACTTGAACTCATGCTTCCCTCATGCCTGAGTGTCCATGTTTGTTGCTCCTTTTACACCTGACAGGGGGGAGTTTCCCTGGTTGGACGTAGCGCGTGGAAGGAACACGTTATTCCAACCAGTTCCTTTCCCCTCCATCAGGCGCCCCGGCTGGCCAGGGGGAGGCAGTTTAGAGACCACGATTACTGCATGTTTTTTGTGAGGGTATACCTACCCTAGGGGACACGGGGAGAACATGTGAGGGTACCTACCCTAGGGGACACGGGGAGAACATGTGAGGGTACCTACCCTAGGGGACACAGGGAGAACATGTGAGGGTACCTACCCTAGGGGACACGGGGAGAACATGTGAGGGTACCTACCCTAGGGGACACAGGGAGAACATGTGAGGGTACCTACCCTAGGGGACACAGGGATAACATGTGAGGGTACCTACCCTAGGGGACACGGGGAGAACATGTGAGGGTACCTACCCTAGGGGACACAGGGAGAACATGTGAGGGTACCTACCATAGGGGACACGGGGAGAACATGTGAGGGTACCTACCCTAGAGGACACAGGGAGTACATGTGAGGGTACCTACCCTAGGGGTCACAGGGAGAACATGTGAGGGTACCTACCCTAGGGGACACAGGGAGAACATGTGAGGGTACCTACCCTAGGGGACACGGGGAGAACATGTGAGGGTACCTACCCTAGGGGACACGGGGAGAACATGTGAGGGTACCTACCCTAGGGGACACGGGGAGAACATGTGAGGGTACCTACCCTAGGGGACACAGGGAGAACATGTGAGGGTACCTACCCTAGGGGACACAGGGAGAACATGTGAGGGTACCTACCATAGGGGACACGGGGAGAACATGTGAGGGTACCTATACCCTAGGGGACTTTCGCCTTTATTTTATATATTTTATGGAGGGACAGACAGTAGGCTGACAGGAAATGGGGAGAGAGATGGAGGGGAAGACATGCAGTAAAGGCCGTCGGGATCGGGAGTCGAACCCGCGGCACACTGCCAGACTGGATTACCAGCCAAGGTGCCTGGACCGCTGAGCCATGGCCCAGGCCATGCAGCTCCATTTTAATACGTTTGCTGTATGTTATGCTTATTGTTCTTGTTACACGTGGTTTCAGCCCCCGCCCCAAAAATGCTGAAATGTGTAACCATAGAAATTATTTTTCTGTGCTTGTTTTCCTTCTTCCCCGACTGTTTTTTTTAGATGACTCTCGTATACAGTTTGCACTTGTCATGAGAGTTACAAGAGTGAGAACCTCAGGCAGCAATTATGGCTCATTAAGTGCCAACAGCATAACGCATGCATCAGAATGCAGGCTTTATTGTCACATCACAGCTTTTACAGGTGTCAAGAAGTGGGTGAAATTATTGTTCTAATGTGCATTCCAATTTGTATTTTCCCTGAGATGAGAGAGGACAGAGAAAAAACAGGAAAAAAACACAGGATAGAAACAGGTTTAATAATAACAAAGATATATACGGTACATATTATAGCGATCAGTGCCCTGAGCTGGGTTTTTATGTTTTCAAAGTTTTACAACCACCATCAAACCCCCAGTCGTGCCAAATAGAGCTGAGCTCCAATGGCGGAGAAGTTGGTTACGGTCAGGTCTTTTGTGACACACTATATACAGACAGCGTACTGTACTAAATGATGTTTAGAACATTAGCATCGTATGCATGTGTTTACATATTCTTAGTTTACAGCATTGACCTCCAGAGTTATAAAGGATAGAGGGGGGACTGCCCCGATGGAAGTTGCTCAGTGGCGTTTTGAAGCACCCGGATTAAGAACCATCTACTTCTGCATTTTTTTCGATTTGGGCACCAAATGTTTTACTTAGTACCTTAGTACCTTAGGGCCCGGACAGGAGTCAACCCACAGAGCCTAGTCCCTCCACATGCCAGAAGCGTACCTCTCAGTCCCGGTATAGTAGTTCCGGAGTGGTTCCAACGGATTGTGTGGCCCCGGTCTTTCCCTAGTGGGTCTGATTGAGGGTAGCTATACTGGGACGTAAGTCGGGACTTTGATCACCCCGGCTGGGTCACCCGAGTGAGGGGTATGATGTTGGCGAGAACCGAAACCCCGATGACCTTGGGACCATACATCACTGAGGATACGGCCCAGGTGCATCCATGTGATGTATTTTAATTCCTTAAGTAATTTTGATGTTCTTCATTGGAGTATTACTTGAATATTTCTTCCATCACCGCATGTTCAAAACTGAGTAGGCCTATATCAAGAATCATTGTTGTTTTGCAGAAAGGGAGATGAAGAAAAAGGAGGAGGGGGAAACTATGAATGAATGTACAGGCTATCCAAAAAATGTACTGTATAAAGTGTATATATGAATGAATATATGAGAGTCTTCTATAGAGTTTGAGAGCTAAGCTTACAGCTTTCATACTGAGAACATGTATGAAAGACTTTCTGTTTTCTCTCTCTCTCTCTCTCTCTCTCTCTCTCTCTCTCTCTCTCTCTCTCTCTCTCTCTCTCTCTCTCTCTCTCTCTCTCTCTCTCTCTCTCTCTCTCTCTCTCTCTCAGGGTATTCTGTTCATAGGTCCAGTGAGTTGGGGATTTCCGACGTCATCCGGACAAAAAGAAGCAGCAGTGCTGGTTCGAGAATACTGTGCCAATTTTTGTACTGTAAAGAAGAAAATTATCTTTTTGTTTTTATAAAGGTTTTTTCTTTCCTTTTTTTTTTTTTTCTTTTTTTTTGGCTCTGCAATTTGTCTGTAGCAAGTTGGATATGTTTTTGTTCTTTGGGATTGTTTTTTGCTTGTTAAATGATACTTTTGAAACAAAACAAAGACAAAAAAATTAAATGCTCATTTTAACTCATGATGTGTGCACCCTGTATTATGGCCTGCCTCAATGTGAATGCATGACCAACACAGAACTATAGTCAAGACATATATTGTAATGTGCTGTGTTCCTTAATGTTCCGATCAATGTGCTTTTATTGAAGTTTAATGTTTGCCGTAGCAAAAAGGGCAAACTACTTCTGAGTACAAAATAAATTATTTAACGTCACACGCAGCAGTTTTCAACTCCATAAATAAAAGTATTTGCGACTGTTTGAAAATGCTGGGGCTAAATATCCCAGACGTGAGAAAGCAAGAGGAAGAAACTGAGGAAGATTGAACAAGAAAGCGAGACAAATTATCACTCAACCACGTACAACCTGCCATCCCTATTATTCTGGGCATGTCATAAAAGCCAAAAAAGAAAATCAAAATAGCTATATCTATCAGCGCAACTCGCCACATCACGATGTGATCTTGTAGATCGGCTATTTTCGCTACTCGGCTATAGTGCATATAGGGCTTAAGATGTTAATATATATTTGGCATATTGATAGGCATTCTTTTCCATAATATTGACAAAGATGACAAATGGTCCGTCAGAATCCATCTGCTCTGCTGTCGGTTTGTATTTTCTAGCTATAGCCTATCCATCCATCCACTCGTGACATTGTTGCCAGATTTGATTTCCCCCTGTCGGTGCGCACGGTGGCCGCACTGGGGGCAGTCGCGTATAGGAATGCGTCGTAGGGCAACTGCCACTCAGGGAAATCTTGGGAATTCGTGTCGGTGTGTTTCGTAACCAGGATCTTAAATGCAAAATGCTTTTCTCTCTCGAGGGCTCCGAGGCTGCATCTCACGGATTAGAAAACGAGAGTATACGCTTATGATGTGACCGCCTTTCTATTCGCTTGGCTGCTGTAACCAGTGACGACCGTGGCTGATGTTTGATATACATAAAGTGGAATGAGGGAAAGAGATTACTAGGAAAAAATGTGGATTAAACTGTTTGTTCGTTCGTTCTTGACGCATCATCATTACCAGCATTTACATAGACATTAAAGATACCTTCTTTTTTTTTATCTCGGATTCCATGCAGTTTCTCTGTCGCATCATGGACGTCGGTGAGAAGATACATATAGAACCCATGGATCGTAAAAGAGATTAATTTTTTTTTATAATAATAACCTTGAGCTTTCTCCCCCAAGTACAGCCATCCAATGTATTTTGCCTTTGTTTGTAGCCTATACAAGTCCTTGCTGTCATCTACGTAGATTGCCTTAAATTTAAAAAACTTCTATTCCTGACAATTCCTATCTCTCGTTTTTTGGGGTTTTTCGAGGCTTATACATCATAATGTATCTCTTTCTGTGCATGACTCTTAATACTGTGGCTCATCTGTGTCCGTCCCCCCCCCTCCCCCCCACCGCCCTTTCACTGTGACCTGAGGCTTTGTTAAGTAGCATATTGTCGTACATCAGATCAGCGCACCGTATGTACATGAGTGGGTGATGTGTGCTCTGCTGCACAATGTTGATATCTTATTCTGCAAATTATCGCATCAGTTCACGCTGCGCCGTTTCCTTCGTTTTTTTGTTTTGTTTTTACTCACTGGTTCCACGTGAATATAAAGCATGCAGTCTTTTGCACAATGAATCATGCACACAGTAACCTTAACGCTTAACACAGCTACAATAAGCCTACTCAGTCTGCATACAGTATATATATAAACCTTTCAGATGGCATACTTACTAAATGACGGGAAAACTTTTTGCACACGTTGCTTTCGGTGTTATGACCACTTCCATTGTCTCGTGGGGCAGCGGTGGCTGAACGGTTTGTGGAGCGGTCTTGATACCGGAAGGTCGCTAGTTCGTATCCCCGGACCGGCACGTTAAAATTATCACCGCTGAAGTGCCCTTGAGCAAGGCATTGAACCTCTACCATGAAATGTTCTATGAGCAGGGCCTGGCTGTAAACAAGTTCTTGAGCTTAGTCCAGTTACCCTGGGTAAACATAGTACCTTTCCTTTCCTTTTGGTGGGCTTGGGTTTTTGCAGTAGCTCCGACAAGTCAGAACTGCCATGTAGATAAACGCAAGGACAATATGTGTTGGTTCCGTTCCGTTCAAGTTAGTTATTAGATCACAAATTAGTTTATCAATTAATCCAACTCTCCTACAGCTTTCTTCTTTAATAGCTTCAGTGTCATTTTTTTTGTTGGGTTTTTTTCTTCTTTCGGTATACGATGAAACAGTTAATGCATTCTCAATGCAGAGAAATATGTCACTGGGGGAGAAATGGGTGCTTCCCATTGTCCCCCCCTGTTGTAATTCCTTCTGGGTGAATGTTTTCCGCCAAAATCATTTTGTTTGCACAGGTTTTTTTTAATTGAATCAAAGAGCTGTCGATATAACTCTGTGATGTAAAACTCTGCGGCATGACGAAGATTAAATCAAGATACAGCTTCTTATACAGTATATATCTTATACATATATATACTGTATATATATACATATAGATATATATTCAAAGTATATAAAAAAAAGAGTACCACTTCAACTTTTTCTAAGAATGTATTTTGATTATATGGGTATTATGTCTTTTTTTTTTTTTTTTTTTTTGCTTGATATAATAGAACAAAAGGCCTATTCTATGGTGTATCTCAAATAAACAGCAGCAATGACTTGATGCATGGTGTTTTTGTGTGTCCTGTTTAATTTTCCAGCACTGCCATTCAGTTAGACTGTATATTGTAATGTGTGACTGTGTCCAGGCTTTCACCACGTATAGCCATGAATATATAGGTGAAACATTCTACAAAAACAGCCTGCTTAATAAATGATAACCCCCAAACACACGCCAGTGTCACGTATAGTGGAAAAAAGCACATCTACAAGCGATGCGACTCGTTATTGTGCGGGCTTGTAGATCGGCTGTTTTTCACCGTGAGACAAAGACTCACTAGACAAACTTAACAGATTAAGTGGTTTTTTTAAAGAGGCCTCGATATCAAAACGAGGTTGGGAGGGGTTTTGTTTGTCTGTGTTTCTCTGTCTGCGCTGCCTCCGCTGCTAATATGAACAGCCTCTGCTATACAAGGATCTTTATATCTGCTGAACA
>NC_139710.1:34051676-34226676 GCF_964188405.1 Protomyctophum parallelum
AATATGTTGTTCCAGGGACCCCCCAGAAGCAAAGATTTGAGTTAAAAACGTTTGCTCTGAAAGAATATATATTCAAAGATTTGTACCACATTTTCACGACTTAAAAAAAATAGCAGACCTACAAGCTCGTGAGCTTGTAGATCTGCTATTTTTCAATAGCTAAAGTAGAACGGAATGCTTAAAACAACAAAAGCCTTTTTCTTCTCTCCTCTCTTCCCTAGCGGACGGTTTCCCGTGCAGGGGTCGACCCCCGTGGGCCGACAGCCCGGTGCGTAAGCCCTGCAGAGGAGGTGCTTGACAGGCCCGAGAAAGGGAAGGCAGAGAGGGAGGAAGAGGAGGAGGAAGAGGAGGAGGAGGAGGAAGGAGTGAGCGCTGAAGGAGAGGAGCTGGAGCGTGTCAGCGCAGACGACCAGGACTATGACACCGACCTGGAGCTGGAAGGTGGGGACGAGAGGCGATAATGAAAAGAAAATGAATGGAGGACAGGAGTCGTGCATGGAAGGGCAGTGGTGGTGGGGGGAAAAGTACCCAATTGTTTTACTTAAGTAAAAGTGTCAACTGCAATGTGGAACTAGTCCGGAAATTCAAAATGTATACTTGCGTAAAAAGTACAAGTACCGGCATATTTTCTTTTACTTTAAAGTACCTAAAGTAGAAAGTATAGCCTATACTCGCTATGCAGAATGTCTCATTTCAAGTTTTCGAAATGTATACAAATAATTAGAAAATAGCACTTAATAGTAGATCGGCTATTTTCAAATGGCTGAAATGTATATAGGGCTGAAGTGGTATGTTTAGTAATAATAATCTAAATCTGCAAATTGTAACTAGTAACTAAAGTTTTCAGATAAATGTAGTGGAGTAAAAGTACAATATTTGCCTCAGGAGGAGAGGACACTGCAGCACGGACATTTAAGCCGTTTTATTAGGTGCGAATATATACAAAAAAACGACTATCGTTTCGACCTTGCGTTCTTCATCAGAGGCAGTATTTGCCACTGAGATGTAGTGGAGTAGAAGTAAAAGTACAGAAAATTTGAAATGCTCCACTAAAGTAAAAAAAAAAATAATAATCAAAAATGTACTTATAAGCACAGTACTGGAGTAAATGTACTTTACGCCATTGGTCGTGGAACACACACACACACACACACACACACACACACACACACACACGCACATGCACACGCACACGCACATGCACACGCAAATTTTGATTTATTTATTTGAATCCACAAATTACAATTAATTTTACAAGGAAACAAATATAATATATAATATAATAAAGGGTTGACAGTTCATGTTCACTTAAGGATACACATGGCACCTCCTTCTCCACACAGACAAACTGCCTATAACAGCCGAAACAGAACATAGTATTTGGCAAGTTGTTTGGCTTTGCTTTTTGTCATGCCAGCTATTCTTAGGCCACTCACGGTCAGTTTATGCACATGGCCCAGGCTTCTGAATATCAGTATGGCAAATCTACAGCGATACCCCAAGTTTGTTATACTTCCAACTCCAAGTAATGGTTGATACTTAGAATATTTATTGGAATGCCTGGTCCATGCAGAATCAGGACCTCCTTGTGACTGGTGTCAACAAAGACAACATCAGGTGTATTCGGGATGTTAGCAAAGACATCGCATGCACAGCTAAACCAATCTGGTAACACTCTTGAATGTTTATACATTGCTGCACTAGATGGCACATACTTTCGAACTGCATCAGACACTAGGTCAACAATCCGGTCGTGGCGAGCAATATACAAGTTTTTGTATGCACTACATCCATTTGTGTGCGATGGATTCTAGGGCTGTATTTTGCGTGTCTTAAGTACCAGGTCTTATTCCCTAACTTGAGCAAACTAAAGACCTGGAGGCGTGATCAATGCCATTTGGCTATTCTGAGTGGCCAAAGAGCATTGATCACGCCTCCAGGTCTTTAGTTTACTCAAGTTAGGAAATAAGACCTGGTACTTAAGACACGCAAAATACAGCCCATATAGGTGTTCAGAATCATGATGGTTTATACAGAGTGGAGTGTGGGTGTCGGGATACCAGATTGACAGATTGTACTTGGTTGGTAATACTTTTTTTTGTACATCGAATGTGAAACAGAGTGATCAGCTGAATCAACACAGGCCAACTTTCCCTGCAGTCGAAGGCCACGCCAATGTTCTTTGGCTTCAGTCTGTTTCGTGCTAAGCAGAACCCTTCTTGCCGTTTCTTCCTGTAGTCTAGTGTCCGCTCCCTGGTGGGTGAGGGTAGCCTCCACTACCACACTGGAGTCTGTAATTAATCCATCAGAGATGGGCACATTTTCGTCACACACACACACACACACACACAGCACCGACAATCTCCCATCTATGTGGGGTTTTCTTTTTTTTTCAGCCAAGAGAGAAATATCATACCGACGTGACGTGAGTCATGCTTTTGACACTTTCACCCCACACAGACCCCGCACAGACCTCCCAACTCCTCCAGCATCACCTTTTGCACAAGAGCCCCTGGTTAACCCATTCTGGACGGGCAGGGGAGGGAACCCCTTTTGGTGTTTCAAGCATTAGCTTTAGCTATTGAAAGATAGCAGATCTACAAGCTCGTAGCGCGGCACTCGGTGCCACGCTACGAGCTTGTAGATCTGCTATTTTTACGAGGGACTGGGAGGTCCCTATAGCTGGAACAACATATTTTCAGATGGGGGGGGGGGGGGGGGGTCGGCGGGCGGCGGCGGCCCGATTTCATATCATTTCTAGGGATCCTTGACATGAAATAGTTTGAGAAACCAACTGACATAGAAACAATCAGAAAACTGTCCGGATTTGCAGGGCACTGAATTGAAGCTCCAAGGTTTATAGTGCGTTGTTTTGGTTGGTTTTATGCACCTATTTTGGTCTATTCCCGGGCCACCTATATATATATACCCCCCGCCCCCGGAGTACGTGACAGCCAGGCAGTAACAAACACTTTATTTTTTATTTGACCCACATAGTAAGGAAACGGGTGAGAGACTCCTGGAGTATTTCAGTGTTTTTATACCATTTTTTTCGTGGATCCACCTGACGCGCTATGCGTGCAGAATGAGAACAAAGCAATGCTGGATGGTGGACGTATTCGTCTTTTATTCCATTAGTGGGGGAATTCTTTTTTAGTTTTTTGTTTTTTAGGGCCCCCTGATGTCCAAGGGCCCCTGGGCACGTTCCCCAAAGTGCCCATAGATCCGTCCCTCCTCTCTCTTGCCTCTCTCTCTCTCTCTCTCTCTCTCTCTCTCTCTCTCTCTCTCTCTCTCTCTCTCTCTCTCTCTCTCTTCATCTCTCTCTGCTCTTTGTCGCCTGCTGTCTACAGGGTCTCCAAATGATGAAATGAAAAAGGATGGAACAGAAAATGTGATACCAAATAGAAACACCTACGCACTGTCGCCCCCACACATGTGGAGCCCTGCATCTTAATGACTCCATCTCAGCCTTTTGTATCACGCTTTCTGTTTTTTGCCAGAAGTGAAAACCATCTCCATCTGGTATGAATGAGGCTCCTCAGAAACGATGGAACTATAAACCTTAGGGGAATTTCCAAATGGAACGTGAATAGAGAGTCTGAGGGAAAAACGCCAGAAAACCTGTTTTTCCTCTCTCGCTCTCTCTCTTGGGGAATTGATATTTGGCAGTGCAGGCAGGGGTTTTAGAGTGTGACAAACACACATTATAATGTCATGTTTCATTTACTTCATTTACAGATATGCGGGAGGCGTACGACCCTACAGGACAGTCCCGCTACGCGGAGGCGTGCAGGGTTTTACGAGCGGTGCCCGCCTCGTACTTTCTGCGCTCCTCAAAGAACACAGCGTTGTCCATGATGCACCGCGGTCTCGGACCCCAGGTAAAGACAATTAACGCATTTAGACCTGAGGGCGATTCTGTACAAATGTCTTCTAAATCCTGACAGTTTTCTGAAAAACCCCATGTTTCTATATGTCAGTGGTTCTCAAACTATTCCATGTCAAGGACCCCCAAGATTATATGTAATTGGCCGCCGACCCCCCATCTGAAGATATGTTGTTTCAGGGACCTTCCCCCAGAAATGGAGTTGGAACAACTGATGTTCAGGAGGCGGAGAAACACACTTTGACCATGCCCTCATGCCATCCTCCGCCCTCCTTGCCAATCTACCCAGCCTACTTATACCCGCCTCAGACAACCCAGCATCCTCTATGCTTTTCGTATGCTCGTACACGCCACAACGCACGTACACATACACATACTAGCAACAGAAACAAAAAACCAGCAACACGAAACCAGCGGCTCACCTGCCATGGTTTATTCCACCTCGGAGGACGATCCTCCCACGGACGGACAGGGGAGCCCAACGCTCATACCTGACACTGACACGTCCAGCGACGATGACAGCCGTCCCACCCCCCCACCCCCCCCACTCAAACTCCCCCCATCCCCCCATCCATCGCCACTCTCGTGGCTGCTTTGATCCAGGCCTTCCCTCAGGCTCTCCCAGCCTACCCGCCCTCCCAGGTCCCCCCTCCCCCCCTCATGGCTTCTCCTGCCGAGGTTCCCCCCCCCCTCATGGCTTCTCCTGCCGAGGTTCTCCCCGCCCCCCTCATGGCTTCTCCTGCCGAGGTTCTCCCCGCCTACCTCATGGCTTCTCCTGCCGAGGCTCCACCCACCGTCCCCCTGGCTCACCCTGCCTACCCTCACCTCCCGGCTACCTACCACCCTACGCTGGTTCTCCCCAGCGTCCTTTCCGACCCCTCCTACCCTCTCCCCCCCCGTCCTCCCAACTTCTCTCTCTCCACAGCAACCCCAGCAGTCGTCCCGCCCAACGCCCCAGCAAGAAACCCCCAGAACATCTGCGCCGCCCTCCGGAACCAGATTCTCTCAGGTAACGACATCGACCTGGCCACCCTCCTCCGTCCCTCCACCACCAACTCAGAATCCCGCATAATCGAGTGCGGAGACCTCGCCATCCAACTCCGCAACCCCACCCCTTCACGCTCCGCCATCCTCACCGTCGCCGAGTTCGGCCTGGCATTCTCACTATTCAGAGACGTCATCTGCTCCACCTACCCAGCCCGGCGCCAGGAGCTGGACGACTACCACACCACCATCCTAGACCTAGCCGTCAGGTTCGGCGGCTCACTCTTCCTAGAGTACCACCGCCAGTTCTCCGCCACCGCCGCAGCAAGGCTCCACCAGCTCAACACCGCCACATACTGGGGTCAACTAGACCTGGAACTCTACTGCCGGATATTCGCAGGAAGGCTCGCCATCGCCTGTAATCTGTGCGGCAACCCCACCCACCCCGCCAGCCAGTGCGTCCACGCCGCCACCCGCACCCCCGCCACCAGCCAGTACCCTGCCGCCAGTCAGCACGTCCACACCGCCGCCAAACCCACCACCAAACCCACCACCAAACCAGCTTCCAGTCTTCCCCCCCTCCTCGCCATCGGCGCCCCGCCCCCGCAACGAACCCCCCAATACCCAGCTTCCAAACAAACAACCGACGTACGTGGCCGCCCAGTCCTTTACTGTGGCACAGAGGCAATTTGCAACAACTTCAACGGCATAGGCTGCTCCGCTTCCGTCTGCAGGATGCTCCATGTATGCACCCACTGCGGGGGCGCCCATGCCCGCCCCTCCTGCCCCCAACACCCCACCAATCCCTCCAGACCCAGCTGACTACTCCGGCACCTCTCCACCCCCATCAACATCCCCGCCCTGGCCGCCGCACTATCACGCCACCCAGACCCCGCAACCGCCTGCTTCCTCCTCGGAGGCCTGAACTACGGCTTCTCCCCCGGCCTCATCACCCTACCCACCAACAGCCACATCTGCCAAAACCTCCAGTCCGCCATCACCGACCCCGACTCCGTCACCACCCTGCTCACAAAAGAAGTAAAAAACGGATTCATGATCGGCCCATTTTCCACCCCACCATTCCCCATCTACCGCATCAGCCCCCTCGGCATCGCCACCCGGAAATATTCAGGAAAAAAGAGGATCATCCTCGACCTCTCCTCCCCCCACGGCACCTCCACCCCCAGCATCAACAGCCTCATCCCCAGCCCCCCATTCTCCATGCAATACGCCACCATAGATGGCGCCATAAACCTCATCCGACTCGCCGGCCAAGGCGCCCAGCTGGCCAAAGCCGACGTCACCGCAGCTTTTAAAGTCCTCCCCCTCCACCCCGACAGCTGGCATCTTTTTGGGGTCTTCTGGCAGGACGCTTACTACTTCGCCGTCCGCCTCACCTTTGGCTGCAGGAGCAGCCCAAAGCTGTTTGACACCCTCGCCGAAGCCCTTTGCTGGATCCTCCTCAACAACTGCAAGCTCCCCTACGTCACCCACCTGCTAGACGACTTCCTTGTCGTCACTCCCCCTCACGCACCCCCCGCATCCGGCCTCACCACACTCACCTCCCTTTTCAACGACCTCGGCGTCCCCCTCGCCCTAGAGAAGACCGAGGGCCCTTCCACCTCCCTCGAATTCCTAGGAATCACTCTGGACACTGTCTCACTCCAAGCCTCCCTGCCCCCCGACAAGCTCAACCGCATCACCCTCCTCCTCTCCAACTACATGGACCTCCCCCAGTGCAGCAAGCAACAGCTCCTTTCCCTACTCGGCCACCTGAACTACGCCATGCGCATCATCCCCCAAGGCCGCTCCTTCATCTCCAACCTCCTCCACCTCTCCACTTCAGTCCCTTCCCTTCACCACCAAGTCACGCTCGATTCCCCCTGCCAAATGGAGCTGCGCCTCTGGCACCTCCTCCTCTCTAACTGGAACGGCATCACTTTTTTCTATAATGACTTTGTCTCCTCCCCCGAAGACCTCCAACTATACACGGATGCGGCCCCCTCAGTAGGCTTCGGCGGCTACTATGCCGGAAGGTGGTTCTCCTCCCCCTGGCCTGGCGAACTCCACCTCCTCGACCCTGACCATACCCAATCCTCTACCCTCTACGAACTCTACCCCATAGTCGTCGCCGCAGCCCTGTGGGGCACAAAGTGGACCAGCAAGAGTGTCCTCATCCACACCGACAACCAGGCCGTCGTACAAATCATCAACAAAGGCCGCTGCTCCTCTCTCCCCGTCATGTCCCTCCTGCGCCGCCTAACCTGGCTCTCCGTCACCCACCAGTTTCTCCTCCGCGCTGCCCACGTCCCCGGCCACCACAACACCATCGCTGACTCCCTTTCCCGCTTTCTCTTTCAGAAATTCAAGACCTTGGCACCACACTCCGATCCCCTTCCGGTCCCAGTCCCTCCATTTTCCGACATCACCTTCCCCTAGAGCATCCTCTCCACCACCTCATCCTCCAGTCCCAGCAATCCGTCCTGCTGAGCATAGCAGACTCCACCCTCTCATCCTACCGGACAGCTTGGATCAACTTCCAGTCCTTCCATCTCCGCCACAACCTACCCTTCCCTTCCCTCGATCTCCTCTCCCTCTCCGCCTACATCAGCCACAGCGCCTCTGCCCTCTCCACCCGTTCCTCCACAATCCGAGTCTACCTCTGCGGGATCAGTTTCTTCACCAAACTCCTAACCGGTTCACCCCATCCCTTCACTCAGCACCCCCAAATCCTTCTCCAACTCAAAGGCCTACAGCGCGGCGAACCACGACTCCCCCCTCGGCGCCTCCCCCTCACCATAGAAATCCTGGCCTCCTGCATCCACACCGTCAGATCCGGCTACGCCAACCAAACCCTCAACTCCACCCTCGAATCCATGTTCCTCCTCGCCTTCTACGGCTTCCTCCGCTGCTCGGAGTTCACAGCCGCCAACCGGAACTTCGACCCCGCAATCCACCCCTGCCTCTCCGACATAACTTCCCACGACCACGACACACTGGTCTTCACCCTGAAACGAAGCAAGACCTCCCAGCATCGCCCAATCCCCATCTACTTCTTCCGCCTCAACTCTCCCACCAGTCCTTTTGAATCCCTGGCCAACCACGTCCGCCTCAGACAATCTCAGCACGCTCTCCCCCAGGACCCCCTCTTCATCGACGAACACGGAACCGTCGCTACCCGTGGCTGGTTCCTCCTCCACCTCCGCCAAATCCTCACCATCTCAGGCTACCCCGCGGAAAACTTTTCCGGCCACTCCTTCCGCATCGGCGCTGCCTCCACAGCCGCCAGCCGAGGCCTCCAGGACCACACCGTCCGCCTGCTAGGTAGATGGTCTTCCCAGGCATACCTGACCTACATCCGCTCCTCCCTCCACGACATCAAACAGGCCCACAACTCCCTGGCCTAGTAGTCGCCCCCGTAGTCCTTTTTGGGGATCACGCCTCCAGGCGTACAGCGGGCTGACCGCCACGCGATCACGCCCCACGTGTGCCGCGGGCTGACCGCCACACGACCCCTTCCCCAAAGACTTCAGGGTCGGCGAACCCCCCGGAACCCACGCCCCGTTCTCCTCCTCATCATCACAACCCTCCTCATCACTTCATTCTCTCATTCAATAAAAACCTTTAAACTTTCCACAATGGTGTGTTTCTTCCAACTAGTGAAATGGAGTTGGAACAACTGATGTTCAGGAGGCGGAGAAACACACTTTGACCATGCCCTCATGCCATCCTCCGCCCTCCTTGCCAATCTACCCAGCCTACTTATACCCGCCTCAGACAACCCAGCATCCTCTATGCTTTTCGTATCCCGCCACCATCCCCATCACCACCTCAAGATCAGCAGCTCCACTGCTCCTTCTCCTCCATCTCTCCTCACCTCGTCCCTTCCTCACAGTTCCCACGGGGGATCACGCCTCCAGGCGTACAGCGGGCTGACCGCCACGCGATCACGCCCCACGTGTGCCGCGGGCTGACCGCCACACGACCCCTTCCCCAAAGACTTCAGGGTCGGCGAACCCCCCGGAACCCACGCCCCGTTCTCCTCCTCATCATCACAACCCTCCTCATCACTTCATTCTCTCATTCAATAAAAACCTTTAAACTTTCCACAATGGTGTGTTTCTTCCAACTAGTGAAGCAAAGATTTGAGTTAAAAACGTTCACTCTGAAAGAATATATATTCAAACATTTTCACAAATTTTCAAAAATAGCAGACCTACAAGCTCGTTAGCGTGGCACTCGGTGCCGCGCTATATGAGCTTGTAGATCTGCTATTTTTCAATAGCTAAGCTAAAGTATAACATTACACTTAAAACACCAAAAATGTGCCCGTGAGTGAAACAAAGGCTTCTATGACTTTGTTGTCATTACTTTCACTGCTCCAGCTCAAATCAACGACCACTCGTGGTTATATATACAGTAGGAATTGCATATTAGAGCAATAAGCCCCAAGAGGCCATGGTTTACCGTGGATTTTAGAACGGCTAATACAAGACACGTAGTGAACTGTGCTTCGGCACGGATCGGCTTCCAACCAGCTTAGCAGTTCTGAAATAACAGTAAACAACAGCCTGGCGTGTGTGGCTTATTATTGTTTTTCTAAAACGGTTATAGTCCACTAGCCAGAATTATGAACCCTCCGACCCGGACATGTTGAGTACACCAATGTTTTATGTTAGAAATGTTGAGTATGTTTTATGTTAGAAATGTTGAGTATGTTTTATGTTAGAAATGTTGAGTATGTTTTATGTTAGAAATGTTGAGTATGTTTTATGTTAGAAATGTTGAGTATGTTTTATGTTAGAAATGTTGAGTATGTTTTATGTTAGAAATGTTGAGTATGTTTTATGTTAGAAATGTTGAGTATGTTTTATGTTAGAAATGTTGAGTATGTTTTATGTTAGAAATGTTGAGTATGGGTCCCCAGGATGTAGAAGCTGCCGGATGCAAATTTGCATATGAAAAGATGTGACCATATACCATTAACAAGTGTTAACATTACATACGTTCAGCTTTGTTTGGATTTTAATACAAAAAGTTTGTTTGTTTCACATATAGTTTTCAAAGTTAGTTTTAGCTATCATAACCATGGCGTGCTTGCGTGTGTGCGTGTGTGCGACCGTGCATATGCGTGCATGCGTGCGTGTGTGCGACCGTGCATATGTGCGTGCGACTGTGCATATGCGTGCGACCGTGCATGCGGCCGTGCGTGCGACCGTGCGTGCGACCGTGCGACCGTGCGTGCGTGCGTGCGACCGTGCATATGCGTGCGTGCGACCGTGCATATGTGTGCGACCGTGCATATGTGTGCGACCGTGCATATGTGCGTGCGTGCGTGCGTGCGTGCGTGCGTGCGACCGTGCGACCGTGCGTGTGCGTGTGAGTGTGCATGTGCGTGCCTGTCTGCAGGGCGCCACAGCGCTGGCAGTTCCCCTGGTAACCAACACTTCCATCCAGAGACTCGACCTGAGAGATAATTGGATGGAAGGAGCGGGAGGAGTGGCCATGGCTGAGATGTTAAAGGAGAACTGTTACATTACAGGTGATTTTATACTGGACTGACACTCCCTCTCTCTGTCTTTCATCTTCTCTCTCTCTCTCTTAAAGGAGAACTGACCTCCTGGGGGACATTGACCCATTTAGGCCTGACGTCGAAATTTAAAAAAGATTATTCTAAATAAATACCTCATGTTTCTGTATCAGTGGTTCTCAGTATTCTCAATATCAAGGACCCCAAAAGTTATATGTAATTGGCCTCCGACCGACCCCCCATCTGAAAATATGTTGTTCCAGTGACCCCCCCGTAAGCAAAGATTTGAGTTAAAAATGTTCTATTCAAAGCTTTGCACTACATTTTCAGGATTTTTCAAACATAGTAGACATACAAGCTCGTAGCGCGCCACTCGGTGGCGCGCTATGAGCTTGTAGATCTGCTATTTTTCAATAGCTAAAGTATAACAGTTACATAATGCTTAAAACACCAAAAGGGGTTCCCGCCCAGAATGGGTTATGGCCCTGTATGCAGATTCAAACACACTGCCTTATAAATGTACTAAGGCGAACAACCTTTACGATTGTTTTAGTTGCCTTAGGTTCAAGATTCATAAATGGTAAATGGTGCATTTATGTAGCGCCTTTATCCAAGGTGCTTTACATACATTGTGCATTACATTCACCCATTCACACACCTTTACATAGATTGTGCATTACATTCACCCATTCACACACACATTCATACACCGATGGTGGCGGAAACCATGCAACACACCAACCAGCACATCGGGAGCAATTAGGGGGTTCAGTGTCTTGCTCAAGGACACTTCGACACTAACTCTGGGGGAGCCCACAGGGTTCGAACTGGCAACCTTGCGGTTACCATCCAGCCACTCTACCCCTGAGCCACCGCCACCGCCCCTATTCATAATGTAATATGCTATTGGCTGTTTTTGGAAAAATATAAAAAGAAACAAGCCCAAAAACAGCAACTACTAGTACGGTACCATGATTTACAAGTATGCAGCAAGCCCATATAAGCAGACCTGGCAACACTGCAGCATGTGCACACTCATATTATCAGTGTTGATTTTGACAGCAACATTTGATTTAGTTTAAGTCATAGTCTTTTGAATAAAAGTCCATTTAGTTTGAGTCATATTTTAGTCATCTGAAATGTTATAGTTTGAGTCAGCTAAATATCACGAGATGTTAGTCCACTGAATCTACTGTTAATTTTATTGACAAAAATGTATTTTAGCAGGTATTCATGCATGGCGTCATAATAATGGCACTTGCTTGCATGCTGAAAATAGCCGTCACGGCTATTTTCAGCATGCAAGCATTGTGAGCTTGTAGATCTGCTATTTTCAGAGCACAACACCCACTAACGCGGTGGCTCAGGGGTAGAGTGGCTGGATGGTAACCGCAAGGTTGCCAGTTCGAACCCGGGCTCCCCTAGAGTTAGTGTCGAAGTGTCCTTGAGCAAGACACTGCACAATATATGTAAAGCGCCTTGGATAAAGGCGCTATATAAATGCACCATTTACCATTGGCATTTACCACTGACTAAAATATTTAATGTGAAAGTGGTTATATCTGTCTGGGGTTTAATAACTACAGAAAGATATTAGCAAGCTCATAATTAAAAAATCACACCAGTGTGAACCGAGTGGTGCAACTCCCGTCTATTGGTTCTCTGTATCATTCCAATTTGTATCGTCCAATTTCTTCTCTGTATCGTTCCAATTTCTTCTCTGTATCATTCCAATTTCTTCTCTGTACTCTGGTGCCCCCTACTGGTATAAATAAGTAACATACTCGTGCTCACTTATACATACAGGTACCTACCTACCTAGGTACACTATCGTTCCAATTTCTTCTCTGTACTCTGGTGCCCCCTACTGGTATAAATAAGTAACATACTCGTGCTCACTTATACAAACATACATACAGGTACCTACCTACCTACCTACCTAGGTACACGGACGTTGCTGGATGTAGGAGTGGTTGCACCACTCAAAAATAACTACATTGGCTCCACCGGGACATAATAGGCAATCTTTTTCCCATTTACTGAAAGGTAATGATTTTGGACAACCTTTTTTGTGTTCCCATTAAAAAAAGAAAAAAAAGAAGAAGAAATTTGAGTCTGCAGTGCATGCGTCTCTCGGCTCAGAAATGTGATAATTAGCTAGTACTTATAGCCTAATTAGTGAGCAATCCTGAATATGCAAAAATATGTCAGTCAAGATTGCCTGCTATAGTGCACGTCTCATGTCTCACAGGATCCTTCCTGTAGGACTGTGTGTGTGTGTGTGTGTGTGTGTGTGTGTGTGTGTGTGTGTGTGTGTGTGTGTGTGTGTGTGTGTGTGTGTGTGTGTGTGTGTGTGTGTGTGTGTGTGTGTGTGTGTGTGTGTGTGTGTGTGTGTGTGTGTGTGTCATTGCCTTCAGGCAGCAACCTTGTATGTATACAAAACCAAGTATCCTGATGGAACCAAAAATAAATAAATCACGCAAAAGTGCTTAATCAATGACCCCTTTAATGCCTATCTCACAGTCATTCCCCTCCCCCTTTCCATGCCCCCTTTCCAGACCTAGTGGTGTTTTAACGAAACGGCCTTACAGTAAATGGTGCAGAGAAAGCAGCCAGGTAGGGATGTAGCTCTGGTCCATATATAGCCTTACTCATGGACCAGAGCTACATCCATACCTGCTTTCTCTGCACCATTTAAGGCCGTTTCCAAATGTAAAAATGTAAAAGACCAATGTTATTATGAAGAAAACAAGATGTTAAGACCGCTAAAAACAAAATAGAATAAAGTTTACCTTCAGAAAAAGCGTTGTTTATGGCTTCTGAATGTAGGTCTTTTAACATGTAATGTCTATAGAGCGTCGCAGTCCCGCCTCCTCGAGAGACCCGGAAAAGAAATCGCCGTTCATTTTCCTCATAGGCATTTCTTACAGTATTTATTTAAAGACGGTTAAGCCGCGGACAAAACCAACTCGGATCGTGACAAATCATGACAATGAACACAATATTTTGGGCCGATCAAATCATTAGAAAGAAGAAAATAAAGGCAGGAGACAACACTATTTGTTTTGTTTTTCTTCTTATAAATGATTTGATCGGCCCAAAACATTGTGTTCATTGTCATGATTTGTCACGATCCGAGTTGGCTTTGTCCGCGGCGTAACCGTCTTTAAATAAATACTTTAAGAAATGCCTATGGTCAAAATGCATTGAGATTTATTTCCTGGGCCACTCGTTGTTCTGAAAGGGGGAGGGACTGCGACGCTCTATTGAGTAGTGACGTCACGTCAACACCACTAGGTCTGGAAAGGGAAGGGCTGTGAGATAGGCCTATGACCTCTTCCATACAGGAAAGGATTCCAAATAAGCCAGCTGGCTTCTTCCTTTAATTGCATTGTATTTTTGTTCTTTGATATGTATTGTCTATTTTTTTATACTATGTGCTAAATAAATAAACCATAAACCACAAATATGACGCAGAATCCATTTCTAAATGGTAAAAAAAAAGAAAAGACAAAGGGCATGCAAGTTCTCAAAGTGTGGCCGGTGTACAGAGAGATCCCCGGCCTAAATGTTTATGGGTCAGTTATGGGGTCTATCTGCAGGAAACCTGAAATGAAAAGAGTATAGAATCAATGTTGTATATCGTAAGCAAAGTCTCCATTTGATTCCATTTGTATTCTCTTTGGATTTAACACTTGCATTACTGATGTAAGGCCAGGTATACCACACAAGATGACTTTTAAGCTTTGACACCTTCACCCCCCCCCCCCCCCCCAGCGGGGGATCTTTTAAATTGAACAATGGGCTGTCTGGAGGTGTGAAGTCCACTCCTGTGGGGGAGGAAGGGTGGCAGCTAGGGGTCATTTTGACCGAAATGAATAGGCAGAGATGGTATGAGTGTGCCTAAATTCATATTTTAGATAAAAAATAAAGATGCTCACACAATTCAATTAAATTCAAAGGGCTTTATTGGCATGAGAAAACATACGTTTACATTGCCAAAGCAGAAAGAACAATACAACAATACAGCAATACAATCAAAACAAAAATGAAGTACATTTGAAGGTCAGAATCTTCAATAGATCAAATTCTATGTACCAAGGTCACTCGATGGAGGTATAGTGCAGGAATATACACAATGATTAGTCTTTAGGGTGGTTGTGTTCCATTTGATATCCTTCTCCTATCAAAGCAACTCACAAATCTTGCTGCTTGTGTTTGCACATTGTTGTACTTCGCCCATGCAGCAGATATGGGAGTTTTTTGTCATTGGTCATGTTTTCAAAATCTCTGTGTGTGGTTGTAATCTGTGGGCACACACTGTGGGCTCCGATGCTGTGAAAAGTGCCTTCATTGCACCATAAGATGACTGTGACGTTTTGAGAACAATGCTCTTCCATTGTGCTCGTACTGTATAGTGCTCACCACCTGCCCAAGTTTGGGTTGGATGTGCATGTCTTTGTTCTTTTTTTGCGTAGAAAATGTTTCAGATAAATAAATAAAAAACCAAAAAAAAACATGTTTTGAATCAAATATTTAGATAAAGTCCATGGATTCAGGCTTAACCCATTTTGGGCCGGGAACCCCTTTTGGTGTTAGCATTATGTTATGCTTTAGCTATTGAAAAATAGCAGATCTACAAGCTCATAGCGCGCCACCGAGTGGCGCCGAGTGGCGCTAAAAATAGCAGACCTACACACTCGTAGCGCGCCACCGAGTGGCGCGCTACGAGTGTGTAGGTCTGCTATTTTTGAAAAATCAAAGAACGACTGACATAGAAACATAGCTTTTTCAGAAAACTGTCAGGATGTAGAAGACATTTTTAGAATCTGATCTCAGGTCAGAATGAAAACTGTCAGGATGTAGAAGACATTTTTAGAATCTGATCTCAGGTCAAAATGGGGAGAACCTTCTGAGAGCTTCACGGCCAAAGTTAATCAACTTCAAACATCTCAAAATGGGTCAGAAAGACCTCCCACTCACAGACAATGTTTTTGTTTGTTTGTTTGTTTGTCTGTTTGTTTGGTTCCTCCTCGTTGTCATCATCCCAGATGTGGACCTGTCAGACAACAGCCTGGGGGAGAACGGGGCCAGGGCGGTGGCCGTCATGCTGCAGGAAAACACCAGCCTGGTGTCTCTCCGGCTGTCTGGGAACCGCCTGGACAGCCGCTGTGCTCAGCACCTGGCCCGGGCCCTCACCACCAACACCACGCTGCAGAGCCTGGACCTCAGCCACAACACCATGGGAGATGCCGCAGGTATGTGGACACATCCACCTGCACCATGATGCAGCGGTTGTCACAATGGTGGGCGCATTCATTCATTCATTCACTGTGCCACGCAAGCACGCACGCACGTGAGTTGATCAAATAGAATCTATTTTCCGGTATTGCTTCGTCTATTTCTCGTTCAAATGTTTTCAATTTTGTTTTTAGAGCAATGTTTAGCTGTATGACACTGTGCGTGTGTGTTTCAATCAACGGAGCACAGCAGGTGCTCCGAGGGTTTGATTAGGCTGTTTAGAGCGGAGCGGTCATTATCCAGAAATAACACACAGATGAATTTGGCGATTGACCAACCAGAATCAAGAATTATAAGGTCTTTAAATAAATACTTTTTGAAATGTCTATGTGGAAAATTAACGGAGAATCATTTCCTGGGTCCTGGTAGGGGCCTGCGACGCTCTATTATAATAATGGTCAAATATTGCTGTGAAAGTGAAAGTTTGAAATTTGTACTTGTGTTGTAGTACGGGAATAATTGCTTTTACACATTTAATACTATAAACTATACTTAAGTATTTAAAAGTCAAAATTAACAAAGTACATTTTCTTTTTAATATAAGTGCATTGCAGTAGGCCTATTTCAAATGTTGTAATCACCCCCCCCCCCCAACACATCTCAGTATAAAAAAACTAGATCTGCTATTTTCTTTTATTATTTTAAATAGGGCTTAAGTGGTTAATTCATATTATTATGTATGATCCTCGAAATGTCAACAGTACAATACTATTTGTCTTCATACTATAATGGAGAGTATTCAAAAATGCAAATACTTCAGTAAAGTATTACAGATACACAAAACATAATAATTTAAAGTATATTACTCAAGTAAAAGTACTTTGTTACTGTCTACTAATGATGACCACAGTGAGTTTTATTTATTTATTTATTTATCTTGTTTCTTGTGGATAGGAGCAAAATGGCCGCTCTCTATGGTGCCTGCTGTATTGTTTTCTAAATGGTCAACTCATTTACCGTTTTGAAAACAATAATTGAACGTGACTTTTCCTTTGAGTCACGCCCCGAGGAAGGCCCACGCAGGTCGACGCCGCTCGGCGTCCTTTGACTGGCTTTTTAATTGCTTTTATTTTTTGCCACATGCCCTGAGACACTAAACTGGGCTTTTTTTAATCATGTCCTTTTGCTCATCCGGAGTGTACTGGGAGTCGGCCTGAGGGCTTCCGTTTCATCAATAATGGAACATTATGCTTGAGAAAACACAGCAAATACAGCAAGTTCAACTTTATTGTTCTCATATTACGAAAGGAAATGACTGACAGACAGACAGACAGACAGACAGACAGACAGACAGACAGACAGACAGACAGACAGACAGACAGACAGACAGACAGACAGACAGACAGACAGACAGACAGACAGGTCTGTATTGATCCCTCCTGTGGGATCAATCAGAAAAACATGCAGGTAGAGAGGTATGACATATATAATGTTGCTCACTATATTATGCGCATACATTTACAAACAGCAGATGCATGATGCTTGTTTACATGGTATTCTATATTTTTTACTTTGTAGCATTCAAATGTTGATAGCTTTATTTTTTCCCCCTAGTAAATACCGGTCCATATATCTATCGGTCAGATTAGAATCAGATCAGATCAGAATTAATCAGATAAACGGTGGAATGTTTTATTTTGTATTATTATTAATAATAATCTTTGGATTTATTCCAGAGAATAGATCATAGAGTTGTATAAATGCTCGTAGAGAGGGTTTCGGATATTATTCTTCTGAAGTTCAAACAGTGATACGTTTTTTTAATACAGAGACTGTTGGTTCAGGCCTTATCATCACGTCAGCTGTCATCTGTGGCCCCGCCCCTTCTTCTTACTTTGTTTCCTTGGCAACCATCGTGTTCATGGCAACCTCAACACTGTAAACAATTCAGAGGTTAACCTGCTAATGTTGTTGACGTAGCAGAAGGAACCCATCAGACCAAAACAACACGATGCATGATTGATGACCACAAACATATTGACACATACATGGAAAATGGAACACTCGAGATCCATCAGATAATGGTACAACAAAATGAGACGCGCCGATTGTTTTCTTAGAACTCGACATTTTCGACCACTTAACTGGCCGTCTGTTGACTATAGGGTCCATGGAATTTTCCGATATCGCTAGTTGTATATACTGTGCCTTTCATGTCACCATCATCATTTTTCGACCACGGTCGAGATCATGGATTCCACAATGCTACGCCAGACTTTCCCGGTCCTTCATTGCCACCCCCAGTTCCTGCCTACTGAAGCACCGGTCCTTCATTGCCACCCCCAGTTCCTGCCTATTGAAGCATATGTCCCTCGCGATGACATCAGGGAACGACAGTTTTCTACCTCTGGTCTGCTTTGAGGCAGGACAAGAAGGGAAGATATAACCTCAGTGTCAGCTCTGTAGCAGTGGCCGGCAAACTGTGTGCAAACTGTGTTCTTCTGAATCGGTGAAGAAACACGGTCGATGGGTGGCTCTACCAATACAGATTTTGTGCTCTCATTAGAAGGCGGGTGTAAGTGCCATCAGACCGATTCTCTTGTTTCTTTGAGAGTAGTTGCTTTCATATTGTCACCCCCGTGCAGGCAGAAACCATTGAGGGTCAGAACGTTCAGCCTCGTGTAAGTCTGCTATGCCCCACTGGGCTCCCGGGTAAATGAATTACCCATAATCGGAAGGTCTGGGGAACGACATTATACACACCCCTTGGGGACCAAGGAGTCAATTTGTCTAAAACAACAAGGCTGTAGAATAGATACCGTAACTGTACATCATGTTACTATTGAATAAAATGACTGTAAACAGGACTTTGTATCAGCCATCTTCAAATGGTACACTTGCAGCGGTAGGTACCCCCAGGAGAGTGGAGACATCCGTGGGAGTTTAACTCCAGTAATAAGACTGTGATCATGCGTGCACATCGTGTAATCCCCACAACACCTGGTTCCCCACCCACTCCACCTCCACACACACACACACACACACACACACACACACACACACACACACACACACACACTCCCCAACCCGCATCCTCTTGCCATGGATTGCATTAACCAACTTATAGGCCCTATATTCTCGAAAGGCAGTCGGGAGGACTTGTGAGTGAAGGAGATGCCGTGCGTGGCATTCAAAGGTCAAGGATATGCGTGTGCCTTAATTAGAACGTCTGTCAATGATCGCGTGGATGAGCTTTGTGACGGTTACCGTATGTTAGACTGATATAAACATAAGGAGGCAGCGCAGTGGTTATCTTACGTTAGAGTGATATACGGTAACATAAGGAGGCAGCGCACAGTAAAACCCTCAGTGTAATTGAACTCGGAGCGTTTATATACACATGGGACCAATGTGCCGTTTGGTCGTATGTACACCCTCAGAGTTATAAATGGATATATTACGACTGAGGATTTTATTGTGTTTGTGTACTGTAGGCTATATATGTAGATGCCGGTTTGATTTGTTTTGATTGATTTATTATAGATCCCCATTAGCTTACTGTGAGTCACAGCAGCTACTCTTCCTGGGGTCTTAAACATATCATCATCAAAAACATTTCTTCCATATTATTACATACATTCACATACAACATTCATCCAACACAACAAAAACAACTCATGATCCGTCTACATTAGCTAGCTTCACAGTACAATCCAATCTTCAACATTGATAGTTTTTTGCTCCCGATCCGATTCCGATCATTGGATTTTGAGTACCTGCCCGATACCGATTTTTCCCGATCCGATATGTTATATTTTTAACACGTTTATGCCATATCACAATAGTACAATGTGCCGTTTTTTTCTACTTTTTAATTCTTTGTTTGGCCCCAAAAACATTGTGTTTATTGTCATGATTTGTCACGACAAGAGTTGGCTTTGTCCGCGGCGTATAAACGTCTTTAAATAAATACTTTCTGAAAAGTCTATGAGGAAAATGAACGGAGGATTTATTTCCCGGGTCTCTCGAGGAGGGGGGGGGGGGGGGGGGGGGGACAGGTAATTGGAAATAATTTTCTGGTGAAAGAAGAACGGCCATGTCCTTTCATCTCTGCGTGCTTGGCTGTGATTCATACGAGCATTTGATTAATTTCAGCCGCTCTCCCACTGCAGAAATATCAAAGGCATCTCCACATGCACACTTACAGGCACACAGGCCTCTTGTGAGTTAAAGTACATCGGTCTGACACACTGGCATTTCATGAGATTCCAGCGTTTGGCATTATTATTGCTTTACGTTCGTTCGTTCTCACGAAGCCAAATCTCTGTGGATGTCTTTGTTTCTCCTCCTTCTCCCTCAACAGTCATAATGAAATATGCATCGCTGCAGGGATGGATCTCAGGGGACTACTGTATATATGGAGGCTACGCGTGTGACATCATCCTACCCGGAAGTTATGAAGTTACGCCTACTGAGTGGCAAAAAAAAAAAAAGCGGAAAAAAAAAACGCTTTACAATTTACAATTACAATTTGGGCATTTAGCAGACGCTCTTAATCCAGAGTGACTTACATTAAGCAATGCATCACAAACATAAAAAGTAGTTATCATGAAACATGCGTAAGCTAAGAACAGTGGAGTATCTATATAATGAAACTGTATATAAACTATACTATACTATACTATGCTATACATATGTACTATGACGTGCTATGACTGTATACAATGCAATTATAGTGCTGTCTACATAACATGCTATAAGTCTGTATCAAATGCTATCTAAGTCTGCAGAAATGCTATCTAAGGGGGTAGTAGGGTAAGTGCTATGGGCCATGATGGAGTCTGAAAAGGTGGGTTTTCAGACTACAGCGGAAGATTAGGAGTGATGTCAAAGACCTTCTCGGGTCCTTGACCGAAACAAGCCCACCAGAATCACCTGTATTGCTACATCTCACATTTACAGCAGGTGTGAATTAAAGAGTGGATGGAATTCTTCTCTTTTTTTTATTGAGCGACAGTGAAGACAGTGGGCAGGTGTTTATATTTTATCCTTTGTTAGTTTGTTCATATGCTCCACCAACGCAACTGTCAGGCTGTCACACACATTCTGTTACAGAGACTTTTGATTAAGATTGTAGCTCCTCGCCACCAGGCTGGCGTCTGACATTTTGCAAATGAATAAGGGTCCTGTCACCACAACAACAATAACCAGCGTTGGGTCATCTCATGTATAGCTTAACTTGCCCAACACTGCGGGGAGATGAGTTGTTTTTGATGCACATTAATTTAATTAAGATGAATGTTAGAATGTTTGGCGTGTGTGTGTGCGGGGCAGGACAGGGCTGTGCGGCGCTATAGGTTCCGTGAGGCGGTCCGTGCGTGAGGGCGTCGCGGCGTTCTGACTGAGGAGGCGCAGAAAGCGAGCAGCTGTCTTGCTCTATCTATGCTAAGGAAGTATTCTGACTGAAAGACAGCGACCGAGCGAAATAAACAGCGAGCGAGCGATCTCTAAATTGTTTGATAGATAGATATATTACCTATTGCTTACTAAAAAAAAACATCAAATAAATAATTAAATAACTAAAAGGAATAATTAAATTATTAAAACCAGTGTTGGGGTGCTAGAGAAAGCTTTGGTTAATGACCCATTCGGAAGGGGGATAATATCAGACTTCTATAGCCTAGGCTACTCTATTGGTTGACTTTTCTCCGGAATCCTCGGAAGATAGACTGAATGCCTGGAGAACAGATATTCAGGAGGATTTAACAGTGGAACAATGGAGTACGGCTTGTGTACAAGCTCAATCCCAGCTTGGGAATACTCGTCTAAAACTTCTACAATACAATTGGCGTATGAGAGTGTACATCACACCAGTTAAACTTAATAAGTACAATTGTAACATTCCAGATGTATGCACCAGATGCGGTGAAGAAAGAGGCACATTATTGTTTCACTGTCTATGGTCCTGTCCAAAGTTGATGGAATTTTGGGGGAAGGTCGGGCAGGAAATACAGAAAATTTTGTCAATACATATTGTACCAGAACCAAAGTTCTTCCTGCTCGGTCTATACCCAGAGAGACAGAAGATAAAGCGTAATGAACAAATATTTATAGACATATGTCTTTTACAAGCTAAGAGAATGATAGCATTGACCTGGAAGAGACCAGACAAACCGAGTATTACACAGTGGTTCAGGGAACTGTCGATATGTTTGTGCATATATTCTCAAGGACAAACAAGAAGTGTTTCAGGAGGTGTGGGGCCGTTTTATTAGATACATAAAGAACAATAATTTGTCACACTTAATGGATGGAGCTGAAGAGGAGTAGTGCTGTTGTTGTTGTTTTTTTTCTTTTTTTTTTCTTCTTTTGGTTATTGTTGTTTTGCTTTCTTTATAGTAGTAATTGTATTGTCTCGTAATGTTCATTGTTGTTTTGTGTATGTTTGTATTGTCATCTGTGTGTAAATAAAGGAAAATAAATACATTGTTTAAAAAAAACAGTGTTGGGCAAGTTAAGCTACAGAACATGACATTGCACAATAACCCATAACATTTTATTTTATTTTATTTTATGATGTCCTTAAACTTACAAAGCTGGGTAAATGTTGACAGTGTTGATTTTCTTTTTCTTCTTGTTGTTTGTTTGTTTTTGAGTGGTGCAACCATAGACAGCTATGTGTGTGGCTGTGTCCTTGGGTCTGTCCCTGTGTCCGAGCACGAAAATAGCGTTATAGCTTGTACAGTACAGTACAGTACAGTACAGTACAGTACAGTACAGTACAGTACAGTACAGTACAGTACAGTACAGTACAGTACAGTACAGTACCACTCACTTCAGACGGGTCTGTGTTTTTTCATTCTCAGGGGAGAAACTAGGCGACTGTCTGTGTGAAAACACTGGGCTGAGATCCCTGAGTCTGGCCTGGAACACCCTACGAGGACGAGGAGCAGTGCTGCTGGCCAAGGGCCTCGGGGTAACTCATTTGGACATCCACGTTTGATCATTTAGCACACTGGTTTTCCACCTTTTTCATATCTTTCTACTTTCCTTTAAACCACACTTATATCATGCAGAAAGGAATAATGTTTTATCTTCAGTGATCCGCTGGGACCCGGGAGAATCTAGACACAGCTGCGCGACATGAGACTATAGAGCGACAGAGAGAGAGGAGTGTGTGTGTGTGTGTGTGTGTGTGTGTGTGTGTGTGTGTGTGTGTGTGTGTGTGTGTGTGTGTGTGTGTGTGTGTGTGTGTGTGTGTGTGTGTGTACGTGTGTGCGTCAATTTAACAAAGTTGCTCACAATCTGAAATCGGCAGAGAGTGATCGACGTTTGCGCTACTCTATGCCGAATTGAAGTGGACTGACTCTGCCCCAGACTCCTGTGGACTGACTAAACCTAAAAGAAATACGAAAAATAAAAATAAATGTAAATTATTCGTGATACATTGGGCTACAAGTGATATCACATACACACGACACGTCTTCTACACATGAAATACTGCACGTGAATAATATACAGTTATAGCATAGGCCTACACACAGTGACACAGATGCTTTATTTTGCCACAAGGATCATTAAAAAAGAACAGAAGCCATGTTTAAATCTCTGTAAAGGCCACATCTGGCATTTATCAAGCGTCTAAGAGCGGCGGTGCTGAAGTACAATCAGTTTTGCCTTTACCATCTTAATGACTGACATGGTCCAGGAGACAGAAAGCATGCTCTGATAGGCTGGATAGATATGGGACCCAGATCCTTATTAATGTCAGATCCATACCTCTGGCTTTCTGTAATTGGATCTGTTTCCTTACTCCTCACCTAATCGGCTTAGAGAATATCCCAAGTCTTTTATTTGTTACTGCACCAGAGAGAGAGACGTACGGCCTAGCGTCTGTTTTCTTAATGCTGTAGCTTTGCTTCGCGAATGACACTTTGTGCATTCCTGTGTTCCTTCCAGGCCAACATCTTCCTCAGGTCACTGGATCTGTCCTATAACGGCATGGGGAGAGAAGGGGCCGTCGCTTTGGGAGAGGCACTCAAAGAGAACAACGTCCTTGAAGAGCTGAATATCAAGTACATAACGTTGTTATATCCGTGATCTGGTAATCATGTTACAGAATCTTCAGACTAGAGAGTGGCAGATGTTTGCCTCTCTTGGCCTGTGAGGTATATGCCATCTTTTTTACCTTGTTTGGTCATATACACATGCATGAGGCGAAAAGGTATACGACAAAACAATCTTAGTTGAAACTCTAAACCTGCATATATAAATCATAATGGAGGAGGGGGATGATTCGTTCATATAAACCTCAAAGTATAAAACCAGAGTCTCGGCTTGCATCGGAACTCCCAAAGCCAAATTGCTTTGAATAATTACATTAAAAAAAAGAAACACCTTTTAGATTGCTTGCTCCACATCAGTACCCGTCATTGTGTTTTGTTTTTTTGTTGTTGCTGTCATTGTTTGTTTGTCATATCACAGCAACAATCGCATCCCCCCTGAAGGAGCTATCCGCCTTGCCATGGGCCTCGGAGTAAACAAGACGATTAAATCCCTCAACGTAAGCTGTCTGACTCATGTTTTTAGAAGTCAACAGGGGGCATATCATTGATAAAACATAAAAAGATGAATCATCTGAAAAGCACTGCTTTTTTAATGTCAACATATAAGCCCGGTTCACAGAGACGAGCGCATAAAAGGACTGCACACATGTAGGCACGCGCTAATCGGCCATGTACAGTACAGCGACATCTAACCACATTAGATCCCATGGGTCTAATCGGCCATGTACAGTACAGCGACATCTAACCACATTAGATCCCATGGGTCCCTCCTTTTCCTGGCGCGACCATGAAGACATTTTGTGTAGAGGGAAAACCTGGTGGGGAACTAGTAGACCCCCGGGGGAACTCGAGACAATGCCGTATGACTGGTTAATAGTTTACCAGGGTTGAATGTACAGTATATACGTACTGTAGAATATGACAGCTTATCTGTAACTAAATTATATAGCCTATACAGTATATGAACAGGTCAATTTGTGGAAACTTAAATTGGAATGAACCCATTTTGGGTGGGAACCCCTTTCGCTGTTTTAAAGCATTATGTTATACTTTAGCTATTGAAAAAGAGCAGATCTACAAGTTCATAGCGCGGCACCGAGTGCCGCACTATGAACTTGTGGGTCTGCTATTTTTGAAAAATCGTGAAAATGTGCCTCAGATCTTTGAATATATATTATTACAGAGTGAACATTTTAACTCAAATCTTTGCTTCTGGGGGGAGGTCCCTGGAACAACATATTTCAGATGGGGGGGGGGGCGGAGGCATATTACATATTATACTTTTTGGGGTCCTTGACATGAAATATTGAGCACCACTGGCTCTGATACAGAAACATGAGGCTTTTCAGGATTTTGAAGACATTGTCATGTTCAATCAGTTTGCAGTTGTCTACATCGCATTTCTATTTCTGACATGCCCCAGGCTGCAATGCATTTGTAATTGGGTTCTATATATAATATACACATATATTTCTCTTTTGTCAGATGGGTCGGAATCCCATCCTCAGTGCTGGCTGTTACGGGATCCTCAAGTCTCTCCAGGGAAACCCAGAGTCGGCCATGGAGACGCTGGTCTTCTCCGTACGTCCATGTCACGTGACCCGCCTACTGTGTACAGTGTTGTTTTTGACGGCACATTTTGATTTTAGTTTTAGTCATTAAAGTCTCTTCAATAGTTTTCATTTAGTTTCAGTCACATTTCAGTCAGGAATGTTTTAGTGTTTTGTCTAGTTTTAGTCGACTAAAACTACGGTTGATTTAGTCGACTAAAATTTATTTTGGCGGGCCTTGATGCCGTCGTAATGACAGTTTTTTTTTACACTTGCTGAAAATAGCCGATCTACAAGCGCAGACGCGTTGTGCGTTGTTTATTTGTCGATTAAATTGTCATTATATTTTGTCTTAGTTTTAGTCATCATAGCTTAATTAGTTTTCACTTTTCATTTAGTTTTTATTCAGTTTTCGTCAGTGAAAAAAGGGAGTCGACGAACATTTTCCGTCTTAGTTTTAGTCGACAAAAACAACACTGCTACTGTATCACTATAACTTTCTGCATGCCGTACGTCGCTGTCGGGTTCAAAGCATTCTTGTCCAAAGCTGTTGCTTTTCTATGACTTGAAAAATGGTTGTGGCGTGCACAGACATTTAGAGGGGCAGGTGCTCAAGTGTAAAAAAAGGGCACCTTGTGCAGCGCGTGGAACCGGCCGGTTGCCTTAATAGTGAGAGATTTATAGATTTTGGGGCATAAATAATATATTAGAAGCTTTCTTTTATCAATAATTGATCAATGTCACTGCATGGTCCACATATATACTGTACACTTTGCTGTCCAGTCAGAGGGCAAGGGCAGGTGGTGCTATAGCACCCCTCGTGTCTATCTGTGCACGCCACTGAGTCACAAAGTCACCACTTTCACAAAAAATAAATCAAAAATAGTTTAAAAAAAAAAACGAAAAACGAAACAATAGCAGATCTATACAAGCTCAGCGCATCGCGTCAAATAGTGAGCTTGTGCTGTATATCAGCTATTTTTGCTACTTCTGTGTGACACTTGTAGTATGACAAAGTAGGGCATTAATTTACAGGGAAAACTTTTGAAAAAGTTGGGATATGGTGCATGGTTTCTGCCTGACGGCTGAATATTTACGCTCTTGCTTTTGCAATTTTACTCCCATGTTCTCCCTCCCTTGTCTCTTTACGCCATCTCATTTTACCCCCGTCTCCCTCCCTTAATTGTCTCTTCCAGGACATCTCTGTGAATCGGGATTTTGAAGACCTGTACAGCGCTGTGAAAGAGATAAACCCAAACCTCAAAGTGAAACACGGAGGAGTAATTGGCACATTCAGAAAGCCAGTAGCTTCCACAGTGTCTCTGTGATTGCAGCCAGAAACGTGCAGAGAGGGCCTCCTTTGAAACTTTACATTTCCATGGACTAGCTCTAGCCATGCACCGTGCTCTAAGCCATTTTGGGCGGGAACCCCTTTTTGGTGTTTTAAGCACTATTTTATACTTTATAGCTATTGAAAAATAGCAGATCTACAAGCTCATAGCGCGGCACTCTGTGAGCTTGTAGGTCTGCTATTTTTGAAAAATCTTTGAATATATATTCTTTCAGAGCCAACATTTTTTACTAAAATCTTTGCTTCTGGGGGGGGTCCCTGTAATTGGTCAATTGGTGGCCAATTACATATCTTTTTGGGGGTCCTTGACATGAAAATGTTTGAGAACGACTGACACAGAAACATGGGTTTTTCAGAAAACTGTCAGGATTTAGAAGACATTTGTAGAATCGTTCCCAGGTCTAAATGGGCTAAAGCCAATGCCAAAGGGTGGTTATACTTGAAAGAATATATCACAGACACATTTTACAGCATATCCTGTTGAATGAAATGTAATTAGTGTAAATTCTATTTGCTAGATGCCTAAATTATTCAGGTAAATAATGCCAGATATCTTTATTGAACAAGATTTTCAACAACCACAGTTGTGCTGCAGTATATGGTAGAACCGTGTGCACTTTGCACATCAGCGATGAAATATCTGACCAATTATAGTCATAATACTACATAACTTTGCAGATTGTTATATTTTGTTTCCTACTTTCCAAGGGGAAAAACGAATTGCGTGCGTGCGTCTGCAATGTGATAATCATCAATTCCCAATGTGGACTATGTTCCATGAGACTAGATAGGTTCAGTGCAGACTGTAGATGACCACATGTCTGGGTTCAGTGCAGACTGTAGATGACCACATGTCTGGGTTCAGTGCAGACTGTAGATGACCACATGTCTGGGTTCAGTGCAGACTGTATAGATGACCACATGTCTGGGTTCAGTGCAGACTGTATAGCTGACCACATGTCTGGGTTCAGTGCAGACTGTAGATGACCACATGTCTGGGTTCAGTGCAGACTGTAGATGACCACATGTCTGGGTTCAGTGCAGACTGTATAGATGACCACATGTCTGGGTTCAGTGCAGACTGTATATATAGATGATCACATGTCTGGGTTCAGTACAGACTGTATAGCTGACCACATGTCTGGGTTCAGTACAGTCACAGTGGCGTTTGCAAACAGGCCGCCCTTCAGTGAAACAGTAGATAATATATATATTTATTTTTTTTAAGATATTTTTTTGCGGCTTACGCCTTTTATTGATTTTTGAAGGGACAGACAGTAGGCTGACAGGAAACAGGAGAGAGATGGGGGGATGACATGCAGTAAAGGCCGTGTCGGGTCCGGGAGTCGAACCCGCGGCACACTGCGACTGGATTACCAGTCCGGTGCCCAGACCGTTACGCTACGGCCTGGGCCAGATAATATATATTAACATTTTTTATTATTACATATATACTATAAAGTGCTATGACTACATAAAAAGCAATTCTAGTGCTGACTACGAAACATGCTATGAATCTAGGGCGCTCTTATCATTATACACCATCATAAATAGACGTCTACATATGACGTGAAGTTTCCCTTTCATTGTCAATGGCAAAATATGAGACGTGAGGGGACACATAAGCTGTATATAGGAGGGCCCCTCAAAAACAACAAAAAGGCTAAATCTATAGTAGCGCCAGTGTGCTCAAACTATAACCATTGAAAGCACTGGCTCACATATTCTTGTATTGCATTAAAGTATCATTACTACAGGACTAATGGACTAATGTAATCCACACATAAATGAACTGGAAGGCTGTACTGTATGTGGCACGTTGTTTGCAACATAGGCCGCCTGTGTGGACGCGTGCTTCTCTGCGTGACTGTATCTGTGTGCATGCTTACTGTATCCGTGTGCATGCTTGCATGTGTCCTGAATAAGAATATTAGACTTGACAGTTAGACTGCAGCAGGAAGCTGCTGTTATGATGTTATCGGCAGCACAACAGCATCCTGCTGCTTATCAGCTTATATGGAGCTCGGAACATTCCACCATTCATATTTATGTGAAATTAAATTGAAAATTACGGTAAAACTTAAAAAGTATGCGCGCACGCACGCACGCACACACACACACACACACACACACACACACACACACACACACACACACACACACACACACACACACACACACACACACACACACACACACAGTCACACACACACACACACACACACACTATATAGACAGTTTGAAGTCATTCACTTTAAGGCTTTAGAACATTTTAATCACGGACTTGTTTGACTTCAGGTGATCAGCATTTACTCTAATTTTGTACTGCTTCATCATCCTACTGTATTTTACTTGTTGTATGTTGTGATCTACATTTTAACAACAACAACAACAACCGCAGATGTCTGCACAGAATACTCCTCCTCTGTGTCAATTTGTGAGAGTGGAATTGAACCAAATTGACACGAAGGGGCTTCGGGTCAATGTGGTTTCATTTGTAGACTGACTAGAGAAAAGCAGTTGCTTGGGAAACTGTGTGGGTTCGCTGAAAGAAATACAAATATCCAAAGAGTACGGTCACCGGTCGATATAGTCTCAGCAATTTGTATAAAACTTTAATTTGAAAGCAAAATATACTTTAAAGGGATTGTGACATTAAAAAAAAGGTTTTGGAATTGTTCTTGTTTTTTTTTTAGGTTTTCTAATCTCAATTGCACCCAAAAAACATGAACATTTAACATTCAGTAGATTTTCTGTGATCTGGGGTTTTCTGGCTCAAACAGGTGCTCTGATTTGCCGGCAGTAAGTGACATCACTTACTGCAAATCCCATATATGTCAATGGGATTTGCCAGCACATGTCACTGTTTCACTGTGTTGCCTGTTTTCATTGTAGCTCAAAAGGCCCAAAAAACCCCAAAGAAAACTTCAGACCACAGAAAATCCACTGAATGTTCAAAGTTCAGGTTTTTTGGGTGTAATTGAGGTCATAAAACCTAAAAGAAAAAAGAAAAAGAAATGAAAATGAATGTCATAAAACCTTTAAATAAACAGCATTTCAATTGTAACTTTCAAAATATAAAATGAAAGTTTGAATGGAATCACTTCATTAGCCTATACATTAATACATTGAAGAGATAAAGCTTTTTAAATTAATTCAACTGTCTATTTCTTTTACCGAATGGGTTCCCAGATTGGGCAGTTGTTATCAGGTGGTTGCTAGGACGTTGACCGTTGATAGGGCAAACAGGTAGTTGCTAGGCAGTAGTATGTGGTTGCGGGGGCAACATCAGTGAGGGACAGCGACTGTACTGTATATACTGTACGTTGCAGTGTTGTTTTCGTCCACTAAAACTAAGACGAAAATGTCCGTCGACTACCTTTTTACTAAACGGAAACTACATGAAAACTAAGCTATGATTTATTTATTTATTTATTTTGTTGCATGCTGAAAATAGCAGATCTACAAGCTCACAACGCAGATCGGCTATTTTCAACAATTGTAAATCTTTACGACGGCATCACGGCCCACCACAACACATTGTAGTCGACCAAATCACCTGTAGATTTAGTCGACTAAAATCTCATGACATTCTGTCGATTAAAACTAGACTAACACTAACACGTTCCAGGTGACTAAAATGTGACTAAATCTAAATGAAAACTTTTCAAAAGACTATGACTAAAACTAAAATCTAAATTTGCTGCCAAAAACAACACTGATACGTTGAAGTATGTATGTAGGACTGCAAACAAAAGGTGAAAAGGGTGGAATTCTCAACTTTTCATAGACTTCTACTTTAAAATAATAAATTGGTTAAACATTTCAAAAAGTATGAAGAAATAAATAAAAATATTAATACATTCAATCAAAATCCAAAGGTAAGAGTTGAAAATGTAGCGTCTAGGTGAAAAGTACGAAAGAACAGCAAGAGTGCAAAATAGGTGCGACAATATTCCGAGGAATCTCGGTGTTGTCCTGGACAGTCAGCTCTCGTTCAAAGCTCACATCACAGCTGTCACTCGATCCTGTAGGTTCACACTCTATAACATACGGCGAATTAGACCGTTCCTCACCCAGGAATCAGCCCAGCTCCTAATCCAGACAACAGTCTTGTCAAAACTCAACTATTGTAACTCCCTCCTTACTGGCCTACCAGCATGTGCACTTAAGCCTCTCCAGCTGATCCAAAATGCCGAGGCTCGCTTGGTCTTCAACCAGCCAAAATTCTCACATGTCTCCCCCCTGCTCCGCTCCCTCCACTGGCTCCCGGTCGCTGCCCGCACAGAATACAAAACTCTGATGCTGGCATTCAAAGCAACCAAAGGTATGGCGTATGGCTCCCCCATATCTTGCAAGTATGATTGAACCCTACAAACCCTCCCGCGCACTCAGATCAGCCAATGCAGGGAAGCTGGAAGTAACCTCACTAAAAACGCCGGAACAACGCTCCACACGTCCCAAACTCTTCTCCCTTCTGGCTCCAAAACTGTGGAATGCACTTCCCATTGCAGTCAGAACTGCAGCATCACTCCCAATCTTCCACCATAGTCTGAAAACCCATCTTTTCAGACTCCATCATGGCCCATAGCACTTACCCTACCCCCTTAGATAGCATTTCTGTAGACTTAGATAGCATTCGATACAGACTTATAGCATGTTATGTAGACAGCACTATAATTGCATTGTATATAGTCATAGCACGCCATAGTACATATGTATAGCATAGTAGCTGGAAAATTGTGTTAAATCTTTAAGATGTTCACATCATAATTTATGGTGTCATATATATATATATATATATATATATATAGTTTATATGTATAGTCTCATAATATAGATATTCCACTGTTACTTTCTTAGCTTACGCATGTTTCATGATAAATGCTTTTTTGTGATGTATTCCCATGCTTTTTGTTCTTGCTTAATGTAAGTCGCTCTGGATTAAGAGTGTCTGCTAAATGCCTAAATTGTAAATTGTAAATATTAAAAACTATATTCCCAACTCCCAATATTGCAGTATAAAACTTTTCCAGAAGTTGTAATAAATAACATATTAAAATAAATATAAAAATGTAAAAAAAACGACCACATGATATGACACCATAAATTATGATGTGAACATCTTAAAGATTGAACACAATTTTCCAGCTCAAGAGCACGGTGGAACGTTGAAGTGTAGTGTAGTCAGAATGAAGTGTATGCATATACCCAGCTAATTATAACATTTAGACCTGAGGACGATTCTACAAATGCCTTCTAAATCCTGACAGTTTTCTGAAAACCCCTTGTTTTTATGTCTCAAACTTGTTCATGTGTAGGAGCCCCAGAATTATCTGTATTTGGCCGTAGCTCATAGCGCTATGACCTTGTAGATCTGCTATTTTTGAAAACAATCGTGAAAATCTTTGTGTATATATATATTCTTTCAGAGCGAAATCTTTGAGTCAAAAGCCAAATACATATATTTTTGGGTCCTTTTTTTTTTTTTTTTTTTTTTTATCCCACGATTTTGTAACCCATTTTTCACCCCTGTGTCAATCATCTAATGTGATCCTGGGCTCTACACACCCTCCACCAACCTGGGGAGAGCAACGGACTTAACTCATGCTTCCTTCATGCTTGAGTGTCCAAGTTGCTCCTTTACACCTGACAGGGGGGAGTTTCCCTGGTTGGACGTAGCGCGTGGAAGGAACACGTTATTCCAACCAGTTCCTTTCCCCTCCATCAGGCGCCCCGGCTGGCCAGGGGGAGGCAGTTTAGAGACCAGGATTACTGCATGTTTTTGTGAGGGTATCTACCCTAGGGGACACGGGGAGAACATGCAAACTCCACACAGAAAGGCCCTTTCGCCAACCCCGCCTTCGGGTATGGGCACTGATGACGCGGAGGAGGAAACACGCCGCCAGCACCCACAGCACCCCGAGCGGGAATCGAACCCAGGACCTCCTAGCTGTGAGGCGACAGCACTACCAACTGTGCCACCGTGCCCCATATTTTTGGGTCCTTGACATGAAAATGTTTGAGAACGACTGACATAGAAACATGAGGTTTTTCAGAGAACTGTCAGGATTTAGAAGACATTTGTAGAATCAGGTCTAAATGGGTTAACACTATCAAAGCAGAGCTTGTGCTCCTTGGATCCACCAGACTAATTGGCTGTTAGACACTAATTACTGTACATTAGTCACTGGGTGAATGCTGGTGACACAGTGTCTATGAGCCTTCAGTCACTGGGTGAACGCTGGTGACACAGTGTCTAATGTCTATGAGCCTTCACAAACTTTGTTTCTACCAACTTCTCCAACAGTAGCCTATAGAGTTGACTAAAAGTCTTATGCCATCAATCATTTTCATGTCGGGGACCCTCGGATTAATATGTAATATGTGGGCCGTGATGATATTGTAGGTGATATTTTAATGATAATCTTTATTAAAATAGGATGTATTTTTTTCCCCTTAAAACCTCAAAGAATGTATTTGATCCAAGCCAGTACAGTACACCCTATACACAATTGATTGATTGATCATTAAATAATATATATGTTCTGAAAGCCTGGCTTTCAAACAAACACTTTTTCAAGTGGTCCCTGATCCAAAATTACAAAATAAAAATGCATCTGAAAATATTTTGTACCAGGTCCGTGAGAGAAGATCTCTTGGTACTGTATAAGGTCAATAACGGGTCTAAAGTATTTAGAACGGCAGTAATAGACATTAGTGAGTAGCAATACTTGCGCACGCGGATTGCACAAGTATTGCTATCTGCTTGGGGGCAGCGGTGGCCTAAGGGTTAGAGGATCGAGCGCCCTTGTTGTCGAAAGGTTGCCGGTTCGATTCCCCGGACGGGCTGGAAAAATCTGGGTGTGGGGAAGTGATTGTCATCACTCACCCAACACCACTGAAGTGCCCTTGAGCAAGGCACTGAACCCCCAACTGCTCCCCCTGGAGCTGCTTAGTGGCCAACAGTATAAGACTGAGGTTGTACTGGTCAGCACCCAGGTTTTAATGTGTGTCTGTCTGTGTGTTTCTATGTGCAGGGTGTTGCTGAAAACATCCCTGGGTAAATAAAGAATAAAAAAGTAGGCCTACTTGTGTGCATGGTGCAAGTTGGCACCTCGACAGAGTGCAGTAACTGCAGTTCTAGTTATAATTCTGACATTCCATATGTTGATCCTTCCCCATCTATCCTTCCTCTTCAATGTCTCCCTTTTGGCTGATACCTGTCCATTTATTTTAAACTCTAAACGGGCCTGGCCCAAAGTTATATTAGTGCAGCTGCGCCCGGCAGCCGGCGAAAACATTTTTTCCGGAAGTGCATTATTTGTCTATGGGACCCGGCGACTACCGCCGATAGCAGGTGAACGGCCGATAGTCGAAAAGTGGGCGGAACATTGCCCGAAAAGATAAACATTATTCATCAAAACGCACTGTCAGGCGTCTTACTGGTTATTATTATTACTATTTATTTTATTTTATTTTTTAAATTGCAGATCAACTACTGTACAATAGACCATCAGTGTGAACTTGCAGATCAGCTATTTTTTTGATGGGTTAACTAATTTAGCTGGGGACCCCCTGGAATCCCAGCTCAAGGACCCCTGGGGGTCCCCGGAACCCCCCCCCCCCCCCCCCCCCCCTATGAGAACCACTGCCTCGCAATAATACCCTATACCCTATAGCCTAGATAGGGCTATATTGATCAATGTATCGAGTCTAATCGATCACCTGCATATGGTCCCTGCTGCTAATCAGCTTTTATGTATTTACCTATTCCCACGTGTTCTAGAGATCTGTGGGGGTTGGTTAGGGTTAAACATTAACCCTGGGCTCACCTCGACTCAGCAGTCAGAGTCAGTTTTCCTGCATCATAAATATACTGTACAGGAGAACGATGGCAGCGAGTTGTGCGTGGGTAAAAAACACTGGGGTTATAAGAGGTTCCCTGGATCTGATGAAGGCCACAACAACAAGGTAAGGTTCTACACCAACCGTCATTCATGCGTGCAACTTATATTCGCCATACACAGCTGGGGGAAATATAACATTCCTATGCATGTCATTTACAGCTGGCCGACTGAGTTCTATAGTGCATGCACACACTAGTGCTCAGTCACTAGTGCCCACACAATGCACACTATATAGTGCACAACACACGTGCGTGTTTTCAACAGCTGTTGAACCAGGCCTATACCGTAGAACTGACAGTGTGACTAATATCTTAACAAGCAGTAGGCCTACTGTAATAACCTACAAATAGGTTGGCCAGCTCCAAAACCTTGAGTGCTGATTTAACTCTTTGGTTATATTTGTACACACTCAGAGGAGTTAATAGTAGGCCTATACTGAGTTTTTTGTAATTATTGTGTAGTGTCGTATAGGCTACACTATAATCATTTGCCGGACAGCTGAACTTTGTCCTAAAGCTGCAATGACTGCTCCTATAGTCCTATTCCCAACCGTCCTGGCCTGTGAGGTTATTGCAAGTGGGCCAAAACGTGTTAAGTTTCCTTTCCTCCGCAAATTATGCTTAAATTCGGTGGGTCCTCTCATCAGATCTGAGGTCGTAGTAGTCGGATTGGGCAAAACACAAAGATTTTAATGATAATTTAACGTTAATATAAAAAACTAGATAAAGTGCCAATCGGCACAGGTCTCCACCAGGATTCTTCCTCAGCCTAGTGGGAATATGCATGCACAGTTTCATCACAATCGGACGCTGCGTTGAGGAGTTGTGGCGATTTGTACAAAGCGGGCTACTCCTGAAAACTGTAGGAGGCAATCGTGGCCAATCAGGATGGAATATGAGAAATCAAACAAACCTGTCTTGATCACATGACTATGGAGATCATGTGTACCGATTTGCGTGAAATTTGGATAAAATGTGAAGGAGTAATAATAGAAAATGTGTTTTACATATGTCGGCCTCCTGGTGGCGCTATAAAGAGCAGATGTGAAAAATTCCAGGCAAAGGTTTTTCCTTGGCCTCTAGGGAGTTGGCATACAAAGTTATCCACAGATCCGTGCAGTTAGAGGTAAAAACACTTTTGGGCCAGTTATAGCGCCACCTTGAGGCTGAGTTGAAATTGTTCATGTGGCATTTCGTCCTCGGCCTAGTGGGAATGTGGGTGCACAATTTCACGGAAATCACGCGATGTGTTCATGATTTGCAGCATTTTGTTTGAAACTGAGCACTCCTGTGAATTTTGGAAGCCAGTCTTAACCAATCAGGATGGAGTCTGAGAAATCTGAAAGACCGGTTTGGTTGAATGGCTCTAGAGAGACTGTGTACCAATTTGCGTGATGTTTGGACACAATCTGTAGGTGTACTGTGCAAAAAGTTGTTTTGCACAAAGCGGCCTCCTGGTGGCGCTATAACAGGCCGTTCTGGAAAGTTTGGGGCAGAGGTTCATGGTTGGCATCCAGGGAGTGTGTGTGCAAAATGTGGCATCGACCGGGTTAACGGTGGCCGAGATTAGCTGCTCACAGACGGACGGACGGACACACGGACACACGGACGGACGGACACACGGACGGACGGAGTGCAAAACATACTCTCCCCCATGCCTTCGGCTGGTGGAGACAAAAAGTAAAGGAGACACAAGGTTTCTGCCTGACACCAACAATATTAGTCTGTGTGGAAAAATGTGCAGTGACAAAAATGCCCCAAAGGAGTGAGAACAAAAGGGTAAATGTAATCATTGTTATTATGTGCACATCTTGATTACACTAATGTAATTTTGCCACAGGACGTTTATTTCCAACGTAAATCTGTGTGATCAATAACAAGATGATAAAATAATCAATTGATCACACGTATACTCCATATCATGGCACAGTAATCTTGGTTGTGAGAAAGATGCTGAGAAATATCTCTGCTTATCATTCCACATATCTTTGCAGACGATCAGTTAAGAATAATACTCTGTAGACCGTAATACAACAGTGCTGCATTTCGGGAGGAGACTGACTCATGTTTTGGAAGCCAGCAGGAGGCATCCATTGATAAAACATGAATAGATGGAGCAGTGTAATTTGCACCTTATTCATACATACTTTTAGTTTACAACAGGGGTTTTCAACGTTATTGGCTGGGGGACCCCAAACTGACTGCAAAAATAACCTTAATAATAGAGAAGATATATCATAAAATAATATCTGAAACCAGATCTAATCATTAAGGAAAGTTTATGTACTATGTAAGACTCTTAACCCATTCTGAACGGGAACCCATTTTGGTGTTAGCATCATGTTATGCTTTAGCTATTGAAAAATAGCAGATCTACAAGCTCATAGCGCGCCACCGAGCTTGTAGGTCTGCTGTTTTTGAAAAATCGAAGAACGACTGACATTTTTAGAATCTGATCTCAGGTCAGAATGGGTTAATCAGGCCCAGGCCGTAGCGTAACTGTCTGGGCACCGGACTGGTGATCCAGTCGCAGTGTGCCGCGGGTTCGACTCCCGGACCCGACACGGCCTTTACTGCATGTCATCCCCCCATCTCTCTCCCGTTTCCTGTCAGCCTACTGTCTGTCCCTTCAAAAATCAATAAAAGGCGTAAGCCGCAAAAAAATATCTTAAAAAAAAAAAAAGAATGGGTTAATCAGACCAGTGTGTGTCCAGTGGAAACCTCGTATGAATCTGATCTCAGGTCAGAATGGGTTCATTTCCATTTCCCAGCCATTCAGTTGCAAAAAAAAGAAAAACGACCCACGGGTTGAGAACCCCTGGTTTACAGCAACGTTTAACCACATGAACCAATTATTTTGGAGCGTATACATTCAGTGAAAATTTACGATCTATGGGCTCTGTTCGCTATTTTATGAACTTTTTCTATTTTAAATATTCCCCAAATAGGGCAGGCACGCCAGGTTGCAACCCATGAATTGTCTATGCATGGTTGCCTTAAGCCTGCTGGAGTGCGACTTGTTTGTGTCATGTTTGTGACTGTAGGAGGCTTTCAGAGGGCAGTGACAGGGGCTGGTTCCGCTCGCTGTTTGTTCACAAAGTGGATGCCAGGACAGATGCCCACTCCAACCTGCTGTCCAAGAGGGAGACCAGCAACCTGTACAAAATACAATGTAGGCACGCACACACACTACACACACACACACGCACACACGCACGCACACACGCACACACGTACGCACGCACAGCAAGTAATAATAATAATAATACATTTTATTTATAAGGCGCCTTTCAGGGCACTCAAGGTCGCCATACAGGTTAAAAACAGTTGATACAAAAAACACAGTTAAAAGCAAAACAAAACCAGGGCACAGCTTGCAGCAGAAGACACAGAGGTCAGCCATATGCCGGCCTAAACAGGTGGGTTTTGAGGTGAGTTTGGAAGTGTTCCATAGCACTGATTCTCAGCCCTTTTCACTTCAAGGACCCGCAATTTGATTTGCATTATATTAGGCCACTGACCCCCATTTGTTTTTCTTTTTAATTTAATCTCTGGGACCCGTACATTACACTGAAATATCCTCAGTGTTTATTTAACTCTATTTAACGAATTGATTTGATTATTTAAGATGAAAGGTTCAGTCACGCGAGAGAGACTGTGGAGTAGAAGAGTCGCTGCTTCTTCGCTTGGAAAGGATCGAGCCAGCTTAGGTGGTTCGGGCATCTGGTTAGGATGCCTCTCGGGTGTCTCCTGTAGTGGATTATTTAGAACTCACATCAGTCTCCCTAGGGAGGTCCTCGATGCACGCTATGGGAGGAGACCCCCGGGGCAGACCAAGGATCACGTCCCACTGCATGGGAGGAGACCCCCGGGGCAGACCAAGGATCACGTCCCACTGGGAGGAGACCCCTGGGGCAGACCAAGGATCACGTCCCACTGCATGGGAGGAGACCCCCGGGGCAGACCAACGATCACGTCCCACTGGGAGGAGACCCCGGGGCAGACCAAGGATCACGTCCCACTGGGAGGAGACCCCGGGGCAGACCCAAGGATCACGTCCCACTGGGAGGAGACCCCCGGGGCAGACCAAGGATCACGTCCCACTGGGAGGAGACCCCCGGGGCAGACCAAGGATCACGTCCCACTGGGAGGAGACCCCCAGGGGCAGACCAAGGATCACGTCCCACTGGGAGGAGACCCCGGGTCAGACCAAGGACCAGATGGAGAGATTACATCTCCACACTGGCCTTAGAACGCCTCGGGACGCCTCGACCCGACTACGGATAAGCGGTTAAAGATGGATGGATGGATGGATCTATAGAATATTGTTTGCAGAGACCAGTCTTTTCAGATTGGTAAAGTTGAGAACTAAGCAGGCATTCTAATTCTGGTTGTCCTAATACACTGGTAAAATGAAAGTGTTATATAGTTTACAAATAATGTATTCAGCATGAAGAATATGGCAAAAACATCACTATATAGGTTTTGGACTGATTAATTATTGGACTATGAGGGGACAGCCTTGAACAGAGCAATTTGCCTTTCTTGTTTTGCGATACACAGTAAAATCCTGTATAAATATATCAATTTGTAACTGTGAGAATAATGAACTTTGAATGTAACCAAATGGACCCGTAAGAATGGTATGGTTAAATTGACAGGATTTTACTGTATATGTTCGACAGAGGATTCAACTGAAAAGCTTTATCCCAGCCTAACTGTGTGACATTCACTGTAAACAGTGAAGTCATTAATCATAATGTATTGTATTCTTATCATAATGAAATGTGTTATTATCATAATGCAATGTGCTATTATGATAACATAATATAAAGCCCGCAGGGACATCGGAGAAAACTAAATGTAGCACAAGAGCTCAGCCCTGGGATACAGCGGTCCTCAACTAGAAATGCTGAAGGTCCACTAATATTTTTGAGTGGTGCAACCATAGAGTATTAAAAGGACAGAGACTGATCTGGCACGAAGCTCCCCCCCCCCCCCCCCCCCCCCCCCCCCCCGCTATTCAAGTCAGTGGAAGTTGCTCAGTGGCGTTTTGAAGCACCTGGAAGGACCGTCTACTTCCGCCCAAAGAAGTGCAACCGAGCGCTCAATGTTAAAGCCCAGCTGCGGCACAGGGTTTCCTCGTCATTAATCCACGGGTCCGCCTGCAGTCCTTCCTCTTACCACTGGGGCCCCGTGCTTCAACGTTGTAGCGCCTCACTGGCCCCTTGGGTGCAACGGTGCAACCACTCCAAGGAACAGCAATGTCCGTGTTCACTATATGTGTTGGTTCACCACCTATGTGACGTTAATGAGCACCAGTATGACTATGAGTACCAGTAGTCGTGCCAGAAACAGAGAGAGACAGTGCTGCACTGTTGCCTGCTAATGAGAGAGAGAGAGAGGGGGGGGGGGGGGGGGGGGAGAGAGGGGAGTTGCACCACTCAGTTCACACGGGTGTGAATTTTGAAAAAGACTAAGGTCCGGTCCCATGAGCGCGTTGAAAAATGTGGTTAATTAATTAATTTGATCAATTAATTCATTAATTGTATTATCTCTTCAAATGGGGGTCCGCGGGCTAACTAGTGTCAATTTGAGGGTCCTTGACATGACGACGTTTGGGAACCATTGGTTTACAGAATACACATAACGTCATATGGGGCACACACAGTGGCATATTGAAAATACAGTATATATATATATATTGTTTTTGCATATAGAGGCAAAAAGTATACCTGCGTGAAATTGCTTTGGAGAATTGTGGATTTATATATATTTCTTTTTGTATTTTTTCCTCATTGTCTTGCAGTTCACAATGTCAAACCAGAGTGTTTGGAAGCATATAACAGTCTAGAGTAAGTATACTTTCTAGAGACTTGTCCTTCTCCATCCTTTGCTGTAGCTTTCAGCCAAAGTGGATATCGATTGATTTAAGTATTTACTAACAGTTACATTGTGCAGAATTACAGTACATTTCAAGCACAATGCAACTCAATTATTACTGTTAACTATAGTCAGTGAGTGGACGACACCATAACATAAAGCATTATACACTTGTTTACAAGAGGGTCCACCATTTTCAATTCATCATAACAATTTAGAGACACGTATACAATACAGTTTAAAGAAGTCTGCATACAGCAGAGCTTCATGCTAAATCCTTAGGGTTAATTATTAAATTAACACACAATATAAAGCCACCCATAGTATATGACAGCATTGTTTGCCTAAAAATACATGGTTTTCAAGCCTGCAAATCTGTCCTTTGGCCTATATAGCTGTCAATGCGTCCCTTTTGGGAATGTCATTTTAGATGATGAAATAGCACCTCGTAGATGTATTTTCTACGTGAAACCATCATATGATATGAAGGTAGGCCTACTGTATGAAGTACGCTTTCTACAGTGTAGCTCCGCTGTTGTTTTCTTTTCACCCACTCTTCTGTTAACTCAGGGCAGAGGTGCAAAACAAGCTTCATATTGACCAGGACTACCCGTGTGAGGTCGTAGGAAGCTGGAATACCTGGTATGGAGAGCAAGACCAAGCTGGTAAGGACATGCAACTTTTGCAAGGCAGCCTGGTTACCACAACCTGCCATATAAAACATATGTTTCTGCAAGTGGTCAAAAACATTGAAACAGGACCCCAAATGTGTTGCCTGAATCAACATTTCTAGATGTGGACCAAATGTTGGACTGAATCCTAAATAGCAAATGTTCTTGTATATACCTTTCAAACCCTAAACACATCATTACATTTTGTATATCAATTCAATTTCAATTCAAATGAGCTTTATTGGCATGAGAAAACATACGTTTTGATGAATTGAACATGGTGGACCCTCTTGTAAACAAGTGTAATGCTTAATTGGGTCGTCCACTTACAGTTAACAGTCTTTGTATTGAGTTTGTGCTTGAAATGTAGGCTACTGTAATTCTGCAAACTGCATTTCAATCAATCAATCAATCAATCAAACGTTTACATTGTAAGAGACACACACACACACACACACAGCCTCACACACACACACAGTCACACACACACACACACACACACACACACACACACACACACACACACACACACACACACACACACACACACACACACACACACACACACACACACACACACACACACACACACACACACACACGCACACACACGCTTTGTTGACCCACATTATTACTGCATGCTTTGTGGTAATCTGAAAACTAACCTGAACCTTGATCAAACCTCCTAAACCTCCTCGATTTCCATGGATTTCCTCCAGTGTACAAAGTGACCTTTAAAAATAACTCCCAAGAGCAACACTGGTCATTGTTTTTGGCTGTGTGTGGGTGGCTATCATTTCATTACAAAGTGCATCAGTGACATCTGCTGTTTGCTTTTTGCAAGTGCACCTTTGGCGCTACAGAGGAGGCTACCCAGCCTTGACTGAGTGCCTGAACAAACTGAACAATAACAAGGTATAAACTATAAAGTGTGTCTATTCCAAAATCAACACAAATTAAAAGCATATATGCAATATAAACAATAAACTATAATGGCCATCTTTAGGGGTCATTATGTATTGTTTTTATACTGAATTATGGACTATTTTTTGCTCTAAAACATTTCTCTATTCCTCCCTGAAGGAGTATTTGGAGTTCCGTAAAGAGAGGGCTAAGATGTTGATTTCCAGACAGAACCAGCTGCTTCTAGAGTTCAGCTTCTGGAATGAACCCCTGCCCAGACCGGGGCCCAACATCTATGAGATGCGCTCATACAAACTCAAGGTATTTATAACCTCTGGACAAAAGACATGCACTATACCTTAACGTGGTTGGTTGATTGATTGATTGATTGATTGATTGATTGATTGATTGATTGATTGATTGATTGATTGATTGATTGATTGATTGATTGATTGATTGATTGGTTGATTGACAATTTTATTCCACAGTATATGCAGAACATGGATACATTTCAAACAAAGTTTAAAAAGCAGGTGGCTGGCGCACATCCAGTTATTTGCTCCCAACATTTCAAACAAAAGCACAACTCAATATAAAACTGTTGTGGATGACACCATGATAAAGCATTACACTTTATCACCACCATTTTCAATTCATTAGAACATTTAGATGTAAAAAGAAACATCCTATATAAAGGAAGTAAAAAGGGAAAAAGAGGGTGGGGGGGGGGTGTTCAGACTTTACGTGGCCACTGGGCCAGTTTCGAATAGAGTCATTTGAAGGAGTCAAGGGATTCACATGTCTTAATGGCTGTTGTTAGGGCATTCCACATTTTGGTGGCATATAGGAGCGAAATTAATTGAGTCCCTTGTTTGTGCTGAATCTGGGTTGCACATGGTTTGTTTGAACTCCCTCTGGTGTTGCGGGTGTGGACTTTGTTGACATTAAGGAAGTATTTAGACAGGTACATTATGGGTATCCTGGTGGTGGTGTAGTGAATCTTGTGGACCAGACCCATTGCAAGATGCTGTACTCTGTCGTCAACTCTAAGCCATTCCTGCCTGTCAAAATGGGCAGGGGTGATGTTTGTTCGGGGAGTGTAAACATAATCGCACTGTTTGGAGACTAGACAATAGGCATATGGGGTGTACATTGTGAGAGCTAGCATACTGTACTTGGAGAGTATACAAATGGAACTAAGTATGGAGCCTTTCTTAGAGTCAAATTAACACTGGGGATTTTACTGTGTAGGCCTACTGTACTGTATGTGCTAGAGTCCACACTTTCAGTTATAGTCCCAACATTATAAAGAAATTGAATGGGAACAGTGTAGCCTTGTGTGGATCTCCGACTACATGTGGTCTACTTGCGACAACTATGATTTCACAAGTCATCTCCGTATCTATGACCTAATGACGTATATGACTCCAAATGTAGGCAAGGCTACTTATCTTTAACTCTCCTCTTTAAATAAATATAAATGTGTTTTGGCCAAACGAGGGGAAAACAAGTACAATATGTATGTCGTACCCCGTCTCCCACAAGAGAGCAGAAATATCTAGAGCTACTGTAATACTGAAAGGTCGTCTGCATTGAGCTTATAAATGCCTCCGCATACCACTTGTCAACCTGCATGGTGTCCTATAGCCTACTACCCGACCACAGGATCTATATTTCTCAATGGAAGAACAGGGAGAAACAACTGCAGATGTGCAAGTTTTATTAAGAATTTTAGAAAGAAAAAAAAACACCAAAAATTAGGGATGCACGATTATGAAATTATGACCGATATCCGATCTCCGATTATTTGCAGGGTCATATTATCTGCCGATATCGATTCTGACCGATTACGATATTATACAGAGGACCACAATGGAAACAAGCCTATAGGGGCTTATTGGCCCAAAGCCATTTATAGTATAGTATTCAATCAATCAATACATACCATAATACTTTTCCAAGTGTCTGTTTTCACAACTGAATGACTAATGAATGGAATGAGTACACAAATTAAATGTAGATTTATTTTTAAATTGTATTTATTTTTTGCTGTTGAAAATTATATTATATATTATATTAATATTTTGAGACCATTCCGATACCGATATGGCATTTTTATGGCCGATTATGCTACCGATTAATCGTGAATCCCGACCAATTTGTTTTTGGATTGCACAGCTTTAATTGGCCCCCCTTTGCCAACTTGTAGACTTATGTACTGTTCTTTATGAACTTTTAATCTTTTAAACCAATGACCTCTTCCTACAGGAAAGGATTCCAAATAAGCCAGCTGGCTTCTTCCCTTCCTTGCATTGTATTTTTGTTCTTTGATATGTTATTGTCTATTTTTTGTACTACATGCTAAATAAATGAACCTAAACCTAATTGTTTCACGGTTGGTTTACTATGGTAAAATCCACTGTCTGATGATGTTTCCCATAACATAGTTGTGTCCCCTTTACCGTGTTTCCAGTTTTCTTGTATGGTAAACATGGAATGTATATTTAGTACTCCTAAACTGGTTTTACTGCCACGGTTCAAATCATAGTGGCTCTATTGTATGTGTGCTGTGTGGTATAGCCTACAGTACACACTCCGTGCTTTGCAGATTCATCCATGCCATCCAAACCTGTGTCTGCTTATACCTGAAGTGATGCAATTCACATTATTTTGTGTTCAATGTTTTTTCAACCTTCCCCTTTTCTCTGTTGCAGCCAGGAACCATGATTGAATGGGGCAATCACTGGTATGCATCAGAGACACTTTGTTGGACTGCACTAGGGAACATGCTTCCACATACATGTATTGATTGATTGATTGAAATATTTATTAACAGTTTGTAGAATTTACAGTACATTTTAAGCACAAACTCAATACAAAGACTGTCAACTGTGAGTGGACGACCCAATTAAGCATTACACTTGTTTACAACAGGGTCCACATTGTTCAATTCATCAAATCAAATCAATGTAACGTGTTGTTGGACTGCACTAGGGAACATGCTTCCACATACATGTAACGTGTTGTTGGACTACACTAAGGAACATGCTTCGACATACATGTAACGTGTTGTTGGACTACACTAGGGAACATGCTTCCACATACACTTAACGTGTTGTTGGACTACACTAAGGAACATGCTTCGACATACATGTAATGTGTTGTTGGACTACACTAGGGAACATGCTTCCACATACATATAACGTGTTGTTGGACTACACTAGGGAACATGCTTCAACATACATGTAACGTGTTGTTGGACTACACTAGGGAACATGCTTCCACATACATGTAACGTGTTGTTGGACTACACTAGGGAACATGCTTCCACATACATGTAACGTGTTGTTGGACTACACTAGGGAACATGCTTCCACATACATGTAACGTGTTGTTATGAACCAAAAAGCCTGTCATAATGATAGTGTGTGGCAGTGTCGACTACCTTTTTTCACTGAAAACTAAATGGAAACTAAATTAAATATGACTAAATATGACTAAATATAGATTTGTCGATTTTGTCAACAAATAAAAACTAGACTAAAAAGTTATAAAGGGACTAGTGGACAACAGATCCAGTACAAGTAATTTTACACTTGTAAAAGCTGCAACACATTGTGAGCTTGTAGATCGGCTATTTTCAGCAAGTGTAAAATGAGCCATTACGATGGCATCAAGGCCCGCCAAAATACTATTTTTCACTTTATTTAATCGCTGCAGCTGCATTACTTACTAGCCTGTTTTACCATTCTACAGTTTTTTTTACCTGTACGGTAAAACAAACTCAAAATCATAGTTTTTCAAAGCCCTTTATATTAAACACATATAAGTTACATAACACTATACAGTTGAGACCCTATGGTTGAGACCAACATAACTCACATTGCTACATGCAAGGTGTTCAATAGCCAGCAGGGGGAGCTGCTGGCATATTTTATTCTTTTAAAGCTCCATTTATATGCAAACGTCCACCTTACTTCATCATACCTTCAGGCTTCAACACAACCAATCTATGTTTTGCTTATAATAGGTATAACATTTTGAATGTGGTTAAGGTGGCATATAATGTAGGTACATTAGTGCAAATGTACCTACAGTATATGCCACTAATAGCAATAATGTTCATAATATAATGCCTAAAAATCACCTTTTGTTGTTGTTTTTTCTAATAACAGGGCGAGAGCCATCAAACACAGACAAGAGAATCACGAAGCAGTGGGCGGGTTCTTTTCTCAGATAGGTGACCTGTATGTTGTGCATCACCTGTGGGGTGAGTGTGTGTGTGTGTGTGTGTGTGTGTGTGTGTGTGTGTGTGTGTGTGTGTGTGTGTGTGTGTGTGTGTGTGTGTGTGTGTGTGTGTGTGTGTGTGTGTGTGTGTGTGTGTGTGTGTGTGTGTGTGTGTGTACGTGGGTGACGTGACATGGTGTCCCTGGCTGTCCTTAGTGTCACTCATGTATAAATAAGAAATATATTTGTCAAAAACCTTCTGAATATTGTGCAGGACATTATGGTCCATGTGAACATACTCAAGATTAAAACATTTCATTCCTCATTTCTTCAGAATTGTCAACCAAACACAGCAAAACTCATATGGTGCGACTGTCCTGGCCTTGTTTCTCAAAGTAGGAACTTAAATAAAACTAAGGAAAAAAATGCTAAAATTCTTTTAAAAAATCCATAAATATAATATAGATGTCTATTTGTGAGCCTAATCTTTTCAAAATCCAAGCATAATGTTTTCAGTAATTTCTGATCAAAAATATTTTGTCCCCCAAACCAAAATCATATTGTGTGACACCATTTTGGGAAATTTCAACAGGCAATTGTTTACACACCCATTGGGATAGAGAGGTACTTCCTCAGTAAGGCTGTTCAGCACTTGCATTACAATAGCATGACAGGTGTCTGTGGTGAATTATCATTTTAACATTTTCATAAAATACGATCTTGTTGGAACGCTGACAAATGCGACTCTTCCAAGTGTCTGTGGGTGTTTCATTAAAAAAGCTTAAGGTATTAGATTTTTTGGTCATAATTACATGTAAATCTATGTTGCTTTGTTATAGCTAGCATGTTGTTAGCATGCTAATGTGTAGCTAGTAGCCTCAAGGTTATGTTAAGTGCAGAAAACATAATATGGTGTGACACTTTATCATAATGGTGTGGCTGTTTTCCTGTCACGCCATATGACTTTTTTGTCACACCGATACAAACTGTAATTTCCTACAGATATAGCAATAAATAACAAAGTCCCATGTTTCTTTTGTCCATTTAAACATTTGTTTTAAACATTTTCACCTAAAATCTGCAACTATCCACAATAAATTGTGTTTAATTTCGTTTTATTCAGTCATTGCCATGTTATTCAATGTTAAAGCAATTTTCCTGTTGCTGTTTTTCCTGAGTAATTGTTTAATCAATCTGTAAAGTTCAGTACTCACTAATAAGTAGGTTAAAACACAGTTTGCTTTGAAAAATGAAGATATGATCATACGGTGTGACACTAAATAATTTGGTGTGACGTTCCAAATAGTGAAAAAATCATACCTTTATTAATGATGAAACCATTAATGTTTATGGATTACATAGCAAATAGTCTAAGGAAGAGTCACAGATATTTGTGTAATTTTAGAGAAAGTTTTGTCACAATAAATGCAAAATATATTGAAAGACCGATAACATGGGCCTCACATTGAGTGTTGATTACGAAAATAATATACAGATTTAATACATTTTCACAAAACTATAGTGGATCACAGGTTAGTTATGATAAAGGACTTTGATAAAGTGAGCAACTTAAGAAAGTTGTACTCCATTTTCATTTTATAAACAATTATTGTCATGTCACACCATATGACGATTTTAGGCAAAAGTACAACAAAATGCTGAATAAATTCTGATTCCAATAAAATATCTAAAAACAAAATATGTTTCCATAAAGATGAGAGTGAGTAGAACAAAAGTAAATCATTTTTATTCCTGTTATTTAAAGGTTTTAAAAAAACACTTTTTTGGGGTGTCACGTCACTGACCCGTGTGTGTGTGTGCGTGCGTGCGTGCGTGCGTGTGTGTGTGTGCGTGCGTGCGTGGGTGTGTGGGTGGGTGGGTGTGTGTGTGTGTGTGTGTGTGTGTGTGTGAGAGAGAAAGAGAGAGAGAGAGAAACACAGAGAGGTTTTGCATAAAATTTGTGTTGTTTTTCTATAAAGCTTACGAAAGCCTCCAGTCCAGAGAGGACACCAGGAAGTTGGCGTGGCTAAAGGAAGGATGGGCTTCCAACGTGTATAATACAGGTACTGTTATTCTAACCACCACGGGAACCACACCACAGAGCCTCCCAAGTGGAAGTTAAGTTATAAAGTGAGTCAGCCCTCAGCCTATAGATGTGTGGCGTTCGACGTGAACACGCCACAGGTGCACGATCGAGCTTCTAGTACTGTACATAAACCTTGGATACACTCAATTGAATTGGTTTCATTGCAACCTTTATCATCCAGTACGCACCACTGTCAGGTTTGGACAGTTTCAAATCCTCTGGGCATGTCATAATTGCCAATATGGTGAAAATACGCAAAGATTCAGTCAAAACATTGTGCCGCGTTGTGATGTTGTAGATCTTCTATTTTGATGTACAATAAACTAGATCCTCAAGACAAGGCCCTCCGGCTTTTGCAATCCGGGCCGGGGCCCTTTAAGCTTAAGCTCCCTCAATATTATATGGTAACTCTTCTATTAGATGGCTCTGCATGGTGATTGTAACTAAAAGTAATATGTCAAAATGCTCCCAAAGAAATTCTATAATGCCTGTGTTGATTCTGAATGCTAAACACAGCATGTTTCTAACTGTCTCTCTCCTCAGTGCCTTTGATTACAAGCATGGAGTCCAGGATAATGATACCCACCAAGAGCTCACCGTTGCATTGAAGAGATATGGAGTCCAGCGCTAATACGCTATGTAAAGCGCTTTGGATAAAGGCGCTATATAAATGCACCATTTACCATTTACCATTTACGCTATACTGTTATGGGCCTATACTGTTGTGGGCTACCTGGTCCGCTCCCTTTTCCCTCTCCACCAAACATCTTCACTGAAAATAGATGATCACAACGTGACCTTGTAAAATCAGCTACGGTATTTTCACATGTTCACTTGAGAATAAGGGACACTGCAGTGGTTAAGGATCGAAGCATTTATGTTTGTTGCTGATAGTTGAACCCCAGCCTGACCCTGACCTAACATTTAAAACTGTGATAATGTGATATAGGCTACACTGGCTGATCAAAACAGTTCTGAGACATATACAGTAATCATTTATCATTTATAATGTATCATTATGTGGTTATTTACCTATTTTTAAGTAATCTCCCTCAAATTATAATGTATTTATGCGATGTTCCTGCCACTGTCTGTCTTCAACTGTAACACATCTAAACTGTGATGTCACACATGGTTGGTTGGAATTCCATCAATCAAATCTCTTTCCGTTCAGCTTAATTATTTTTCTAATTATTTGATCGGCCCAAAACGATGTGTTTATTGTCATGATTTGTCACAACAAGAGTAGGCTTTGTCCGAGGCTTAAAAGGTCTTGAAATAAATACTTTTTGAAACGTCTATGGGAAAAATGAATGGAGATCGTTATTCTCTTCCGGGCCTGTAGGCACCCTTGACGACGCGAGAAAAAATATGTTGTTTTTGTTTTCGTTGGGTACTTTATTTACAGTTTGCTAATAAACACAGTGGTACGATTTCAGTTCACAACAAACAAAATAACAAATGATTCACTCATGACTTGTTTCAGCATCTTGTCAACATTTCAGCACCCCCGCGAAATGTTTTAATGTAGTTAAAGGACAACTTTAGTTTTTTTCAACGAAGGTTCATGTTTTAGGTTATTAGAGAACGTAAAAGATGAGTGTTCATTTCTTTTCATTTGCTGCTTTCTTTCGTTTTAGGGATTTTAGTTGTTTTTGACAGGGGGGCGGGGGCATTCGAGCATGGGGCTAAATATGTATTTAAAAAAACAAATTATAGCGATTTAATATTAGTCCTACAAGACCCCAAGAAATTACATCTGGCCACAACAGATCACAGGATCTACTGAATGTGAAGGTAGCCTACTGGGGGGAAGCCACACTGTGTGTCATATAGGCTCAATTATGTCAGTTTGACACATTCAGTAGATCCCATGATCTTTTGTGGCCAGATGTAATTTCTTTACTATAGTAAAGAAAGAAAAAAATCGCTATAAAAATGTGTAAAGAAATACATATTTAGCCCCATGCTCGAATGCCCCCCCCCCCCCCCCCCCTATAAAAACAGCTAAAATCCCTAAAACGAAAGAAAGCAGAAGCAGCAAAAAATGTATACACTCACCTTTTACTTTCTCTAATAACAACCTACAATATCTTTTCTATAAATGCACCATGTATATACCATGCCATATATGGAGCTGGCCTGTTCTGACATCTGCATTTGGACATATTTGGGCATGCCTGACAAAGAACTCTGCATACACTCCATATTTGGGCATGCCTACCATATATGGGCATAAAAGGGGCACAAACATGGCATAACCTTTCAAATGGGGGTCCGCGGGTTAAATTAGTTTAAAAATGGCTCGTCCTTGACATGAAAAAGTTTGGGAACCACTTAAAGGGCCACTTCACCCCTTTTGCAACGAGATATTATTTTAATGATGTTTGGGAGACAAGATACACTTTCCTGGAGGTTTTTGCATATGGAGTAATATGGAGTTTTTAGATATTTCAGTATTTCAAGGTGTCCATGGGCTCCATGATGTCATGGACACTGGGCTCACTTCCTTCCTGGACTACAATTCCCATAATGCTTTGGTCCACTCCACTGCTCCTCCTTGTGGATAGGGAGAGGGCTGTCTTACTGAGACAACATGTAGTCCAGGCAAGGAAGCTCTTAGAAGGAAGTGAAGTGGTCACGTGACTGGGCTGCGCCATGACACTTTCATGGACACTTTCATGGGAGCCAAACTACCCGGAAGTTTGGCAGAATGCATTGGAGTCAATGAGAGCTCAGTGACCAGCTCATGAACAAACATTATTTATGAACAATTGAGACCTTTTGTAAAGTAATCACTTCTGGAAAATAACAGAAGACATGTAACACATTATTGTCTGCTGTGTTATTCGATTGTTATTCGATGTGTACAATGTGTAATTTTTTATAGAGGTATGGTATCTCTATAAAAATAGAGATACCATAAAGTACAAAGTACATTTCTGAACGCACCAAGTATCGCGAGACTTCCCACCGTTTCCTGTCTGGCAGCCAAATATTGCGATACTTCGGAGCCAGAAACGATACCTGCTGCTGTTTAGATCCTCAGATAAAATTATATACTGTGCACTCTGTGCACATCGAAAAGTAAGTGATTAGAAAACAACCTGTGATATGTCTTCTGTTATTTTCCAGAAGTGATTACTTTACAAAAGGTCTCAATTGTTCATGAATAATGTTTGTTATGAGCTGGTCCAGCCGGCTCCATTCACTGCCATGTATTCATTGCACTTCCTGTGTGAGTTTATTTGGCTCCCATGAAAGTGTCCATGAAAGTGTCATGGCGCAGCCCAGTCACGTGACCACTTCACTTCCTTCTAAGAGCTTCCTTGAGTCCAGGCAGGAAGTAAGTGAGCCCAGTGTGTAATGTCCAACCATGACATCATGGAGCCCAATGAGCCTATTTATCTGGTTGCAAAAGGGGTGAAGTGGCCCTTTAACGGATCTACGCTACAAACGGTAACAAGAACACTCGCCACTTTTACCCGGGGCGACTCTTCTTCACATTCTGGCGAGTTTTCTTCACTTCATTGAGAGAGTGTAGGCAAGCGCACCACAGCTCAGTGGACATTAAATATAGGCTACCATGTTTGATAAGTCATATAAAAACATTACTTAGACCCAAATGAAAATATAAACTTCACAGATTATAGATCACATGGAATTATAACAATCTGTTGAGTATTGCCTGAATAATGCCACTAGTGAAATCCCAACTTTTATCGATGCGCCATTGCGCTGAGAACCTTGTGGAGCCTGAACTTTGGTCAGCTTCTATTGTTTTAAATGTGCTATATAAATAAAGTTTGATTTAGGCCTATATTGGAGCAGGTGCCGGCAAATAACTAATTACTGTAATGCCATGCAGTGAAGTTGCGCAAATGTCAACTCAATTAGCAAGCAGAGCTGCTCTCATGCACTCTGCACTGTCTGCAGCACAATGACTGCAGATCTCTTCTTAAAGTTTACTTATTATGGTTTACTTTCAACCATAAACCATAATATGATTGACAAACCTTGGATTATAATCCTTCATCGACCAACAGTGCATGCAGCATGACTATGAGGTAATTTAACTATGTGGGATTTCTCCATCGGCATCGAATCGCTCGGAATCGAGTCGTCTTCACTTTCGGGGCGAGATTCCTTCCCCTTTTGGCGAGTCTCCTTCACTTTCCGGAGAAAAGAAAAGAGAGAAATCGCCCCGGGTCGAGTCTTCCGGTATTCCTACAAACATGCTGTCTACAGACAGTGATCCATCTGGTAACGGGTAACCTGTAGCCCGTAGAGCCTACCAGAGTTGTCCAAGTGGTCGCCGAGTGAAGCAAAAGCAAAAACAAAAGAAAAGAAAGAAAGGGCTGTGTATTTCAGTCCAGATCAACAGAAGCTGCCGTGGCCAAACACAAAAAAAAAGTCAAAGAAGAGAAGAATCATCCTGTACATGTCCGGTAGACCGGTACACTTCCACCCAGTGGCGCTGGACCCTCAGCAACCAGCGACAGCGAGTGGCTGGCTCGAAGGCTTCTTGATCCCGGAGGCTCAATCTGTGGTGGTGGTCCGGTTGACATCTCCAGGTCCCGTGCGAACGTTGTGGCGTCTGCAGGGTCATCAAAGAAATGTCGTGTAGACACTTGAAGGTACATAATGTAAACAATTTGGTGTTCTGACTGGATGCTGTTTTGTTATATTACTACTAAATGGTTGTCTGTCTCCATTTCCCTAGTAATCGCCACTGCTGTTTTTTGTTTGTTGTTTATTTTGAGCCATTTCTGTTTTCTGTTCATTGAGCTGTTTTCTTTTGTGTTAATGTGTTGTTCCCCCCCCCTATATACTGTCTTGCTGCCGCAAGAATAGGCCTACTTTCTTTCTTTTCTTGATTTGTATCAGCAACCCGTTTTATGTACCCATTAATTGAGCACAAAGGACCCCAATTGAAACAGATTTCTTGGAGGTTTATTCCATGTTCTGAATGGTACTTTGCTGTGCTTGTCTTTGCAAACTGTAAACTAAAGTCAACCATGCAGATATGGGGGGGAAAAGGTTTGTAGCGCTCTCTAGTGGTAAATAAATGTAATCCAAGAAAGACTGAACCACATACGGACGCAGTAGGCCTACAGTACATTAGGACAACAATCTGTAATAGTCCAGAAAACCCTATATATTTTTTATGAATAATCTCGATGTCATGAAATACGACCTTATCTGCTTGACCCAGTGGTGAACATATTGATATTATCCATGATGCACACAACATAGCCTACATCAGGGGTTCCCAAAGTGGGGTCCGGGGACCCCCAGGGGTCCTTGAGGGAGTTTCAGGGAGTCCCCAGCTAAATGATAGTTTGGAACCAAATGGACCCTTATAATGCTCCTATAATGACATTCGCATATTTATGAATGGAGCTGATATCGAAAGAGTCACAGCTAAATATCTTGGTAGCTATTGGATTGATGAGAGACTTAAATTCGCTTATTTCCATCGAAAGAAGTAGTAAAGTGTGCCGCTTGGGATATTATTTACATTATGAAGAGAGGATATATACAAAGAAATTATAATTTTGAGCGATGGAAATAAGCGAATTAGCACAACACCACATAGCCCCATTGAATTCCCATTCAATGCAATTCATGTAGAGCTCATGGTAGGGGAAATAGCCAATAATGAGCTTTTGCACAAAATAACACCTGGACCTCTTTGGTGGGGACGTAACAACTACAAAGAAAGGTAAGAAAGCCTTTTAGTATGGAATTCTCCTTTAACTCTGAACTTTGGTAGACTGCCTTTAGCTTCTGTGGCCCTAATACATGGAATGACCTGCAAACAACATTAAAATTGACCACATTGGTACCCTTGAGTCGTTTTAAAACCAATTGGTGAGCATACAGACCCCCACAATATGTAAACTGTTTTTTGAAATTTGTCTTAGCTTTTTATTTGTAAACCAATGTAATTCACATGTATACCTTTTTGTTTTTGTTTTCCTGATTCTGATGTATTGTGATGTTTTTCTATGTGATTGTGTTACTCGATGACACTGGAAATGAGTTTGATTACTGTAATTTCGAGAATAAATAAAACTTGAATGAATGAATGAATAAATTGTGCCATTTTATCATGATCATTAGTGAGGATCAATTATATGAAGATAGGTTGAAAAGTGGTGAAGTGGTCCTTTAAATTATCAACGTTTAACTAACACTTTAGTTGTCACCTAAATAAATGTAACTGCATATCAGTGTTCATTTTAACCGTTAACGCTAGAAGACCATACAGAGCCTTATTGCGTATGTTGCTTGTTGCACACTAGTAGTCCATAAATGGACTATTAGTGCGCAAGCAGAGCGCGCGCTCTGTCAAATCTCAGCAGAGAAGCTGACAGTTTGTAGCGGTCGACAGTACTTGCGCGCTCTGCTTGCACACTAGTAGGCCATTTATGGCCTACTTGTGTACATCCTGCTCGATACAGGTTCACAAGTAACATTGTTCAGTGAATCCTTCTTTAAAAAATGGCTCGGTGGGGAACAGACACGGGACCCACAGGATCTGTACTGGCTGACCCTAAAAGCTGCCAATGGCCTACGGATCCCCTATACCGGGTACGCCCTCTTGGATTTCACAGTGGGAGGGGTCACTGTGTCCGGTAAGGGGGTCATCATTGTCAAAGACGAGTGCCTGAATGCTGAGAAGGGCATTCTGGGAATGAATGTGATCTCACACTTCTGGAAAGAACTGTTCCAGGGAGTCCACCCAGGGCTGACGGCATTTGGTGCTACCATGTCCCGGCAGGCCAAAGGTGAGTGGGAACGGGCCTTCGCCGTCTGCCAGAGGGTGTCGCAGGCTGAACCATCAGATGGACAGGTTGGAGTGGCCCGGTTGACCCGCCAAGATCCAGTCTACGTCCCTCCCAACAGCGAGATGGTGTTATGGACACACCTGTACGGGACAAGGTCCAGGTCTGACTTCTGCGCTCTTGTGGAGGGCCCAGAGAGAGATGATGAATGGCAGGTGGCCCGGTCCGTTGCTTGGGTGGTGAAAGGGCGCCTCCCCATAAGGATACGCAACGTGAACCCATACCCCATCTTAATACCTCAACGACGCCCCCTTGCTAACATCTTCCAGGTCGATGCAAGCCAGGTGCGGGGTGAGAAGGACCTGGTGTTGAAGGCTTCAGACCCAGGGGTAGTTGAAGTTGATGTCCAGGTGAACCAGGTCACCACAGAAGACCAGCACCCAGTCCACCTACTGAAAGGCGATGGGCTGTCCGCAGAGCAGCAACAGACGATGGATTCCCTGCTGCAGCGATGGAAGGCTGCCTTTGCAGCAGGAGACGAGGACTTCGGACAGACTGATGCAGTCCTCCATTCAATCCCCACAGGCTCAGCACCACCTAGCAGGGAGCGCTACAGGCCGATCCCACCAAGCCTCTACCCAGAGCTGAGAGGGCTCCTCCAAAACATGTTGGACACAGAGGTCATCAAGGAAAGCTCCAGCCCTTGGGCGGCACCGATTGTCCTTGTGAAGAAGAAGGATGGGTCATGGCGCTTTTGCGTGGACTACAGGAAGCTCAACGCCCTCACACACAAAGACGCCTACCCTCTACCAAGGATAGAAGAATCCCTCACCTGTCTAAAACAAGCGGCCTGGTACTCCACTCTCGACCTCGCCAGTGGGTTCTGGCAGGTGGACGTGGACCCGAAGGACAGAGAGAAGACTGCATTCACCACCCCCATGGGCCTCTACGAGTTCCAGAGGATGCCTTTCGGCCTATGCAACGCCCCAGCGACGTTCCAACGTCTGATGCAGCGGTGCCTGGGGGGGCACGTCAATGAGTCTCTCCTAATCTACTTGGATGACGTGATAGTCTATTCTCCGGATTTCGATACCCACATTGAACACCTGGAGCAGGTCTTCGAAAAGCTGGTAGCCCATGGCCTGAAGCTGCAACCCAAGAAATGCCACCTGTTCCAGAGGAAGGTAACCTACCTTGGCCATGTCATCTCCAGTGAGGGGATCTCCACTGACCCTGGAAAGACCGCTGTCGTAAAGGACTGGGCCGTCCCTTCAACTGTCAGCCAGGTACGCTCATTCCTGGGGTTCGTGGGGTACTACAGGAGGTACATTAAGGGCTTCTCCAAAGTAGCTGCACCCCTTAACGCCCTCCTAGTAGGCACAGCCAGTTTGCAGAAGGGGAGAAGCATCGACTGGACTCCGGACTGCCAGACGGCGTTCGATGCCCTTAAGACTGCTCTGGTGAGTGCTCCAATTTTGGCCTATGCCGACTTCTCAAAGCCCTTTACCCTTTATACTGATGCTAGCCTAGGGGGTTTGGGGGCCGTACTATCACAGGTACAGGATGGCAAAGAGAGGGTAGTTGCCTACGCCAGCAGAAGTCTGATCCCAACAGAAAGAAATGACCAAAACTACAGTTCCTTCAAACTAGAGTTTTTGGCCCTCAAGTGGGCTGTTACAGAAAAGTTTAAGGACTACTTATGGGGCAATAAGTTCCTGGCCTTTACTGACAACAACCCCCTTGTCCATTTGGACACAGCACGCTTAGGGGCTGTTGAACAGCGCTGGGCAGCCCAGCTGGCAAATTTCGACTTTGAACTGAAATACCGCCCAGGTACTGCCAACCGTAACGCTGATATCCTGTCCAGGTTACCGCAGGAGACTGGATTCGTCCAAGCCGCAGCGGCTGCAGTGGAATTGGAGGAAGCCCCGGAAATGGAGGACCAGTGGAAGAACTGGCAGGATGGAGACCAAACCCTGGCCCAAGTGAAGGAGTGGGTTGCAGGAGAACACCTCCCAGGAGCGGAGGAAAGGAAGGACAGCCTGCCTGTGGTAAGACGCCTCTTGCGAGAATGGAGCCGCCTACACATCCAGGAAGGTGTGTTGAAGAGGAGAGCGCAGGAGCGCAACACCGGTTTGAACTTGGCTCAAATTGTGGTACCCTCAAGTAAGACCAAGGAGCTGTGGGAGAAGTACCACAACTCTTCTGGCCACATGGGAGTGGCCAAAATTGAAGCCCTACTGAGGAAGACCTTCTACTGGCCAGGGATGATTACTGACCTGCAGGAATGGGGGTCCCAGTGCACAAGTTGCGTCCAACAGAAACGTGGCCCAGAGGTAAGGGCGCCTTTGGTGCCAATTCTCACATCTTACCCCATGGAAACTGTCTCAATTGATTACTTATCTCTTGGCCGGCATGGCGACACCTACCCTTACCTGTTGGTTATGACTGACTTATTCTCCAAGTATGGGTGGGCCATCCCCACGAAAGACCAGACAGCAGCCACTACTACCCGGGTTCTCTGGCGCCACCTCATCCAGGCGTGGGGGTGCCCGGAACGGATCCTGTCTGATCAGGGGGCAGCGTTCGAGTCAAACCTGGTAGCACAGCTGTGCAGCCTCTACGGATGCTCCAAGATCCGAACTACACCTTACAGGCCTCAGGGGAACGGGGCTTGTGAAAGGTTTGACAAGACTATTCTGTCTCTCCTAGGAACGCTGAGTCAGGTTGACCAAGCACACTGGCCAGATCACTTGCCGACTCTGCTCCAGATGTACAACAACACCACCCACGAGACCACCGGACTGACCCCGCACTATGTCATGTTTGGTCGACATGCCCGCCTGCCTGTGGAAACGGTCGTAGGAGCGCCGGCGCTGACCCAAAGACATGACCTAGAAGGCTGGGTTCATCAACACAACCAAACGCTGCAGAGAGTCTACAAACAGGTTGCAGTTAAGACCAGAGAAAACAGAATGAGGGACAAGGATAGGTATGATGAGAGAGCAAAACACCTACCCTTGTTGCCTGGAGAAAGAGTGCTCTTACGCAACTTCCGCCGTAGAGAGCAAGGCAAGCTGGCACCCCACTGGCAGCCTCAACCCTATGTTGTTCTCGACCAATCACGCCCCGGCGTGCCAGTCTTCCAGATCAGGCCAGAAGGGAAGGAAGGACCCGTTAGGACAATCCACCGGAATCACCTTCGACCATGCCCTTTCAACCCCCCTGAAGTGGTACAACAAGCCCCAGAGACTGAAACAATGCCCTCTTACCCAAACGAACACTTTAGGCCAATATTGTTACCTCTGACCTTTGTGCCCACAGCATCTACAGGCCCAAGAGAAGGTGACCCAGCAACCCCGGCTATAGCTCAAGATGATGGACAAGAGCAGGAACACGAAGTACCTTTGCGACGGTCACAGCGACCCAATAGGGGTAGGCCTCCAAACAGGTATGGTGACTAGACGTTGTCGGGACGACAACGGACAAAGGGGGGAGGTGTGTCATAGAGTGGAAAATGTCATTTGGTTTAATGTCACAGAATGCACAGTGCCACGTAGAGCAGCATGATAAATGGTTAACTTTATATTGTGTTTTATTGCTTTATTTATATTTTGTGTTTCATTTTGATTATGCATGCTGTGTTTCATTTGTGTTATTTGATGAGTGCCGTGCGCTATGATAGCGATGGACAATGAACATTATGCCACAGTATTGTTTACCTGTCAGGTGCTCTAACCAAGGCGTGTGCACACTGTGCAGCCTATCAGACACAGACTGAGTCAAGACATTCATTCGCCAGTGAAAACTCCACGCCCAAATAAAAGGTCCACCTAGATCCCACCTCAGGGCTCTCTCTGCTCAGACGGTGCCTGCTGCCGCCGTTGTCGGATCACGCCAGACCTCTCTCTCATGTCCTCTTCTCCCTACATGTTGTAGGCCAGATAGTTATCTCCTCGTCTCTCCACGCTGTGCTCGCGGACCGGACTTCTCTCCTCCTCCTATACTACACCGTGGGTCCGATGTCCTCATCGCCTCCTCCACGTCGCTGAGATTGATCATTCTGCAATGTCAACGCTCTCTATCATCTGAATTAAGGAAAGTAACTATATGCCTCCGTTCTATTGAGTGCGTGGCTCTTTACTAGTGTTACAGTAAAGTTGATTCGAGTTCCCGTTTCTGTGTTGAGGTGCTGGAGCCAGCCGGATGTGGTGACGGCGGTGGAGCAGCAGTCCGAGATTGATTATTGATATGCTCGTCCTACTCCTTTTGAAAGGAAAGTAATAATGCCAGCGTGCGTGTTGTATCACAGTTGAAAGTGCCGGTTGTGAGAGGGCTGTCACTTATTGCACCATTCTCTTTGCCTAACAGCGGAGCGTCAGGACGCCCGGATAGCGGCGACGCGGAAGTCCCGGACTGTACAGTGTGGATCGGACTAAACTAAATTAGCTGTCTCGTCACGGCTGTGGCGAGGCGCAAAACCCGGATCGCATCCACTACTGGACTGGACTGTGGTATTTCTAACCCCTGACTCACTGACTCTCTCTCCTCTAGTTTTAACCATTGCTGCTTGTTATTTTAAATGTGATGAATTGATTAATGTGTTGAGTTGATTTATTGTTTTGTTTTTAAAAGAGGGTACCCTTGCATTATAGTATTTGTATTGTTGAATGAATTCATATGCTTAGATTATAATAAAAAGGCTTTTGTACTTTTATACCTTATCCTATTGTGTCGTGTCATTTGCTCCGTACTGGTGTGAACTGGAGTCCGAACTTTAGAGTAGTAACAACTCTCCCAAAAACCTGTTACATAAGTGTGTCATAGAGTGGAAAATGTCATTTGGTTTAATGTCACAGAATGCACAGTGCCACGTAGAGCAGCATGATAAATGGTTAACTTTATATTGTGTTTTATTGCTTTATTTATATTTTGTGTTTCATTTTGATTATGCATGCTGTGTTTCATTTGTGTTATTTGATGAGTGCCGTGCGCTATGATAGCGATGGACAATGAACATTATGCCACAGTATTGTTTACCTGTCAGGTGCTCTAACCAAGGCGTGTGCACACTGTGCAGCCTATCAGACACAGACTGAGTCAAGACATTCATTCGCCAGTGAAAACTCCACGCCCAAATAAAAGGTCCACCTAGATCCCACCTCAGGGCTCTCTCTGCTCAGACGGTGCCTGCTGCCGCCGTTGTCGGATCACGCCAGACCTCTCTCTCATGTCCTCTTCTCCCTACATGTTGTAGGCCAGATAGTTATCTCCTCGTCTCTCCACGCTGTGCTCGCGGACCGGACTTCTCTCCTCCTCCTATACTACACCGTGGGTCCGATGTCCTCATCGCCTCCTCCACGTCGCTGAGATTGATCATTCTGCAATGTCAACGCTCTCTATCATCTGAATTAAGGAAAGTAACTATATGCCTCCGTTCTATTGAGTGCGTGGCTCTTTACTAGTGTGACAGTAAAGTTGATTCGAGTTCCCGTTTCTGTGTTGAGGTGCTGGAGCCAGCCGGATGTGGTGACGGCGGTGGAGCAGCAGTCCGAGATTGATTATTGATATGCTCGTCCTACTCCTTTTGAAAGGAAAGTAATAATGCCAGCGTGCGTGTTGTATCACAGTTGAAAGTGCCGGTTGTGAGAGGGCTGTCACTTATTGCACCATTCTCTTTGCCTAACAGCGGAGCGTCAGGACGCCCGGATAGCGGCGACACGGAAGTCCCGGACTGTACAGTGTGGATCGGACTAAACTAAATTAGCTGTCTCGTCACGGCTGTGGCGAGGCGCAAAACCCGGATCGCATCCACTACTGGACTGGACTGTGGTATTTCTAACCCCTGACTCACTGACTCTCTCCCCTCTAGTTTTAACCATTGCTGCTTGCTATTTTAAATGTGATGAATTGATTAATGTGTTGAGTTGATTTATTGTTTTGTTTTTAAAAGAGGGTACCCTTGCATTATAGTATGTGTATTGTTGAATGAATTCATATGCTTAGATTATAATAAAAAGGCTTTTGTACTTTTATACCTTATCCTATTGTGTCGTGTCATTTGCTCCGTACTGGTGTGAACTGGAGTCCGAACTTTAGAGTAGTAACAACTCTCCCAAAAACCTGTTACATAAGTGGCGTAGTCGGCAGGACTCCTTATTCACACCGTACAGAGCAAAATGGCCGACGAAAATGAATTGCAACCTGAAAGGGCAGGCCCTAGTGTACCACGAGAAGATGGGGCCAGGTCAGAAAATGTTAATGCAAGCCAACCATTGATAAATGCAATGATGATGCCATGGTTTATGGGGGTCCCATGGATCCCAAAATTTAATGGTGATTCAAGTAAAATGAGGTTTTCAGAATGGAATGGGCAGGTTCGGGCTATGCTGCGGGCACAAGGGTTGAATGAAGAACAGAAAATAGACTTTATTTTTGGAGCACTTGAAGGCGACGCAAAGCGAGAGATACGTCTATTAGACCCAGCTAGGCGTGCAACTAGCGCAGCCATCCTACAGGAGGTACAGAAGCTGTATGGACAGGTAACTCCAGTAGCCCAGCTCCGTGCGCAATTCTTTAAATGTCACCAACAGGAAGGAGACACTGCTGCCGCCTACATTCTCCGGCTCCGGGAGCTATTCTCCATATGGCGAGAGCATGAACCAAATGGCTCGGCTCAAGATGAGATGACCATCCGAGACCAGCTTGTCCTGGGTTTGAGACCTAGCACAGTACAACAAGAACTCCAACGCCAGGTTCGTAGAAACCCTACATTATCCTTCAGTGAAGTGTGTAGTGAAGCTCGAGCATTGGAAGCCGAACAGAGGATGGAGTCTGCATGCGCAGCGCGTGTCTCAGTGCCTCCACCACAACAGACCCCAGCAGCTCCTAGTTTAAACGAGTGGAGAGAGACTGTAAGAGCTGAACTTAGGAAAGAAATGAAAGACCAAATATCTGTTCTAACTGAAACTCTGAAAGATGAAATTAAACGTCAACTTTCCCCACAGAATGCCCCGGAAGAGTACAGACGCTCTACTACACGAGGGAGAGTTCAGGAGGGTCGTTATACACCCTCTCCCGGACGACACCAGGCATTCGAATGGGACCAACAGGGCCAGCCCATTTGTAGAGGCTGTGGACAGGCAGGCCACATCCAGAGGCGCTGCCCACAGGAGAGGAGGCATTTAAACTAATAGCCCCAGCCACTGGGAGTCAAGTGGTTGGGGAGGGGAACCAGGGGAACCGAGCAGAGGAGAACGCTATTATTGGTACGTGTCCAGGGGTGGAAATAGCCGTTGCAGGGGTTAAATTACCCTGCTTGCTCGATACAGGTTCACAAGTAACATTGTTCAGTGAATCCTTCTTTAAAAAATGGCTCGGTGGGGAACAGACACGGGACCCACAGGATCTGTACTGGCTGACCCTAAAAGCTGCCAATGGCCTACGGATCCCCTATACCGGGTACGCCCTCTTGGATTTCACAGTGGGAGGGGTCACTGTGTCCGGTAAGGGGGTCATCATTGTCAAAGACGAGTGCCTGAATGCTGAGAAGGGCATTCTGGGAATGAATGTGATCTCACACTTCTGGAAAGAACTGTTCCAGGGAGTCCACCCAGGGCTGACGGCATTTGGTGCTACCATGTCCCGGCAGGCCAAAGGTGAGTGGGAACGGGCCTTCGCCGTCTGCCAGAGGGTGTCGCAGGCTGAACCATCAGATGGACAGGTTGGAGTGGCCCGGTTGACCCGCCAAGATCCAGTCTACGTCCCTCCCAACAGCGAGATGGTGTTATGGACACACCTGTACGGGACAAGGTCCAGGTCTGACTTCTGCGCTCTTGTGGAGGGCCCAGAGAGAGATGATGAATGGCAGGTGGCCCGGTCCGTTGCTTGGGTGGTGAAAGGGCGCCTCCCCATAAGGATACGCAACGTGAACCCATACCCCATTTTAATACCTCAACGACGCCCCCTTGCTAACATCTTCCAGGTCGATGCAAGCCAGGTGCGGGGTGAGAAGGACCTGGTGTTGAAGGCTTCAGACCCAGGGGTAGTTGAAGTTGATGTCCAGGTGAACCAGGTCACCACAGAAGACCAGCACCCAGTCCACCTACTGAAAGGCGATGGGCTGTCCGCAGAGCAGCAACAGACGATGGATTCCCTGCTGCAGCGATGGAAGGCTGCCTTTGCAGCAGGAGACGAGGACTTCGGACAGACTGATGCAGTCCTCCATTCAATCCCCACAGGCTCAGCACCACCTAGCAGGGAGCGCTACAGGCCGATCCCACCAAGCCTCTACCCAGAGCTGAGAGGGCTCCTCCAAAACATGTTGGACACAGAGGTCATCAAGGAAAGCTCCAGCCCTTGGGCGGCACCGATTGTCCTTGTGAAGAAGAAGGATGGGTCATGGCGCTTTTGCGTGGACTACAGGAAGCTCAACGCCCTCACACACAAAGACGCCTACCCTCTACCAAGGATAGAAGAATCCCTCACCTGTCTAAAACAAGCGGCCTGGTACTCCACTCTCGACCTCGCCAGTGGGTTCTGGCAGGTGGACGTGGACCCGAAGGACAGAGAGAAGACTGCATTCACCACCCCCATGGGCCTCTACGAGTTCCAGAGGATGCCTTTCGGCCTATGCAACGCCCCAGCGACGTTCCAACGTCTGATGCAGCGGTGCCTGGGGGGGCACGTCAATGAGTCTCTCCTAATCTACTTGGATGACGTGATAGTCTATTCTCCGGATTTCGATACCCACATTGAACACCTGGAGCAGGTCTTCGAAAAGCTGGTAGCCCATGGCCTGAAGCTGCAACCCAAGAAATGCCACCTGTTCCAGAGGAAGGTAACCTACCTTGGCCATGTCATCTCCAGTGAGGGGATCTCCACTGACCCTGGAAAGACCGCTGTCGTAAAGGACTGGGCCGTCCCTTCAACTGTCAGCCAGGTACGCTCATTCCTGGGGTTCGTGGGGTACTACAGGAGGTACATTAAGGGCTTCTCCAAAGTAGCTGCACCCCTTAACGCCCTCCTAGTAGGCACAGCCAGTTTGCAGAAGGGGAGAAGCATCGACTGGACTCCGGACTGCCAGACGGCGTTCGATGCCCTTAAGACTGCTCTGGTGAGTGCTCCAATTTTGGCCTATGCCGACTTCTCAAAGCCCTTTACCCTTTATACTGATGCTAGCCTAGGGGGTTTGGGGGCCGTACTATCACAGGTACAGGATGGCAAAGAGAGGGTAGTTGCCTACGCCAGCAGAAGTCTGATCCCAACAGAAAGAAACGACCAAAACTACAGTTCCTTCAAACTAGAGTTTTTGGCCCTCAAGTGGGCTGTTACAGAAAAGTTTAAGGACTACTTATGGGGCAATAAGTTCCTGGCCTTTACTGACAACAACCCCCTTGTCCATTTGGACACAGCACGCTTAGGGGCTGTTGAACAGCGCTGGGCAGCCCAGCTGGCAAATTTCGACTTTGAACTGAAATACCGCCCAGGTACTGCCAACCGTAACGCTGATATCTTGTCCAGGTTACCGCAGGAGACTGGATTCGTCCAAGCCGCAGCGGCTGCAGTGGAATTGGAGGAAGCCCCGGAAATGGAAGACCAGTGGAAGAACTGGCAGGATGGAGACCAAACCCTGGCCCAAGTGAAGGAGTGGGTTGCAGGAGAACACCTCCCAGGAGCGGAGGAAAGGAAGGACAGCCTGCCTGTGGTAAGACGCCTCTTGCGAGAATGGAGCCGCCTACACATCCAGGAAGGTGTGTTGAAGAGGAGAGCGCAGGAGCGCAACACCGGTTTGAACTTGGCTCAAATTGTGGTACCCTCAAGTAAGACCAAGGAGCTGTGGGAGAAGTACCACAACTCCTCTGGCCACATGGGAGTGGCCAAAATTGAAGCCCTACTGAGGAAGACCTTCTACTGGCCAGGGATGATTACTGACCTGCAGGAATGGGGGTCCCAGTGCGCAAGTTGCGTCCAACAGAAACGTGGCCCAGAGGTAAGGGCGCCTTTGGTGCCAATTCTCACATCTTACCCCATGGAAACTGTCTCAATTGATTACTTATCTCTTGGCCGGCATGGCGACACCTACCCTTACCTGTTGGTTATGACTGACTTATTCTCCAAGTATGGGTGGGCCATCCCCACGAAAGACCAGACAGCAGCCACTACTACCCGGGTTCTCTGGCGCCACCTCATCCAGGCGTGGGGGTGCCCGGAACGGATCCTGTCTGATCAGGGGGCAGCGTTCGAGTCAAACCTGGTAGCACAGCTGTGCAGCCTCTACGGATGCTCCAAGATCCGAACTACACCTTACAGGCCTCAGGGGAACGGGGCTTGTGAAAGGTTTAACAAGACTATTCTGTCTCTCCTAGGAACGCTGAGTCAGGTTGACCAAGCACACTGGCCAGATCACTTGCCGACTCTGCTCCAGATGTACAACAACACCACCCACGAGACCACCGGACTGACCCCGCACTATGTCATGTTTGGTCGACATGCCCGCCTGCCTGTGGAAACGGTCGTAGGAGCGCCGGCGCTGACCCAAAGACATGACCTAGAAGGCTGGGTTCATCAACACAACCAAACGCTGCAGAGAGTCTACAAACAGGTTGCAGTTAAGACCAGAGAAAACAGAATGAGGGACAAGGATAGGTATGATGAGAGAGCAAAACACCTACCCTTGTTGCCTGGAGAAAGAGTGCTCTTACGCAACTTCCGCCGCAGAGAGCAAGGCAAGCTGGCACCCCACTGGCAGCCTCAACCCTATGTTGTTCTCGACCAATCACGCCCCGGCGTGCCAGTCTTCCAGATCAGGCCAGAAGGGAAGGAAGGACCCGTTAGGACAATCCACCGGAATCACCTTCGACCATGCCCTTTCAACCCCCCTGAAGTGGTACAACAAGCCCCAGAGACTGAAACAATGCCCTCTTACCCAAACGAACACTTTAGGCCAATATTGTTACCTCTGACCTTTGTGCCCACAGCATCTACAGGCCCAAGAGAAGGTGACCCAGCAACCCCGGCTATAGCTCAAGATGATGGACAAGAGCAGGAACACGAAGTACCTTTGCGACGGTCACAGCGACCCAATAGGGGTAGGCCTCCAAACAGGTACGGTGACTAGACGTTGTCGGGACGACAACGGACAAAGGGGGGAGGTGTGTCATAGAGTGGAAAATGTCATTTGGTTTAATGTCACAGAATGCACAGTGCCACGTAGAGCAGCATGATAAATGGTTAACTTTATATTGTGTTTTATTGCTTTATTTATATTTTGTGTTTCATTTTGATTATGCATGCTGTGTTTCATTTGTGTTATTTGATGAGTGCCGTGCGCTATGATAGCGATGGACAATGAACATTATGCCACAGTATTGTTTACCTGTCAGGTGCTCTAACCAAGGCGTGTGCACACTGTGCAGCCTATCAGACACAGACTGAGTCAAGACATTCATTCGCCAGTGAAAACTCCACGCCCAAATAAAAGGTCCACCTAGATCCCACCTCAGGGCTCTCTCTGCTCAGACGGTGCCTGCTGCCGCCGTTGTCGGATCACGCCAGACCTCTCTCTCATGTCCTCTTCTCCCTACATGTTGTAGGCCAGATAGTTATCTCCTCGTCTCTCCACGCTGTGCTCGCGGACCGGACTTCTCTCCTCCTCCTATACTACACCGTGGGTCCGATGTCCTCATCGCCTCCTCCACGTCGCTGAGATTGATCATTCTGCAATGTCAACGCTCTCTATCATCTGAATTAAGGAAAGTAACTATATGCCTCCGTTCTATTGAGTGCGTGGCTCTTTACTAGTGTGACAGTAAAGTTGATTCGAGTTCCCGTTTCTGTGTTGAGGTGCTGGAGCCAGCCGGATGTGGTGACGGCGGTGGAGCAGCAGTCCGAGATTGATTATTGATATGCTCGTCCTACTCCTTTTGAAAGGAAAGTAATAATGCCAGCGTGCGTGTTGTATCACAGTTGAAAGTGCCGGTTGTGAGAGGGCTGTCACTTATTGCACCATTCTCTTTGCCTAACAGCGGAGCGTCAGGACGCCCGGATAGCGGCGACACGGAAGTCCCGGACTGTACAGTGTGGATCGGACTAAACTAAATTAGCTGTCTCGTCACGGCTGTGGCGAGGCGCAAAACCCGGATCGCATCCACTACTGGACTGGACTGTGGTATTTCTAACCCCTGACTCACTGACTCTCTCCCCTCTAGTTTTAACCATTGCTGCTTGCTATTTTAAATGTGATGAATTGATTAATGTGTTGAGTTGATTTATTGTTTTGTTTTTAAAAGAGGGTACCCTTGCATTATAGTATGTGTATTGTTGAATGAATTCATATGCTTAGATTATAATAAAAAGGCTTTTGTACTTTTATACCTTATCCTATTGTGTCGTGTCATTTGCTCCGTACTGGTGTGAACTGGAGTCCGAACTTTAGAGTAGTAACAACTCTCCCAAAAACCTGTTACACATCCAGAGAGGACGGCCTAAGAACACCTGGAGGCGGGACACTAAGGCGGAGCTGAAGAGACGGAATCAGCTGGGGAGAGGCGGAAAGGAGATTGACTAACTGATGGAAGCATCTTGTCACACTGTTTACAGATGAAAGGCCTCTCTTATGTGTCGATACGCTGGTGGCTCTTGAGATTGCTTAACACAGTAAAACTCTTGTCACACTGTTAACAACAGAAGGGTCTTTCCCCAGTGTGGATACGCTGGTGGCTCTTGAGATTGACTAACTGATGGAAGCATCTTGTCACAGTGTTTACAGACGAAAGGCCTCTCTCCTGTGTGGATACGTTGGTGTGTCTTGAGGTCACCTATCTCACTAAAACTCGTGTCACACTCTTTACAACTGAACGTTTTTTCTCCAGTGTGGATATGCTGGTGTAACGTCCCAAGCTGTGTGGGTACCACATTCTACAATATTGGTTGAGTGGAAGATTGGTGGTCTCTGAAAAACAGAATGGATGGTCACAGAAATGAAGACACAGAACTGTTCTCTTTTCGTCCTAATTTTCCTCTCCATTTATTCACTATACAATGAATCAAATATAATTCACAACAATACAATCAATCAAACATTTCCCAATAGTGCAATAATGTCTCTTTTTGTTCAAGTCCTTTGTCGGGTTCAAGGTGAGTATGGAAAATGTGCGTGTACAATATTGTTCTATTCAGGTTGTGTGAGTGTGTTCCACGCATAGAGCTATGGACCAGAGCTAGCTACAAACATGCTGTCTACAGTCTACTCTACAGACACTCAGTCATCTGGTAACCTGTAGCTTTAAGAAAAGGGGGTGTGCTGTAGTCCCATCTGAGGCTGTCTTTAATTTGAATATACAGTAGTTGAGTGGAGCTGGAGTCGGATTACGTCGGATGTTTTTCTCCCCCGACCCGGCCGGCCGTCCGTCCGTGCAGCGACACTACTGAACTGATGCAAGACGCGCATAGCATTAGGTGATTCAAATGGTGCTGCTCGCTTGTTGTCATCGTTATTAATGCACGAATACAACCGATAGGCTAATATTTTAGAGAAGGGCTACAAGCAGCTCCCTGTTCCTGTTCCCTACACCCCGGGGCGGTGTATGCACGGCAGGGACTGGAGGGTTTGGTTTGCACTGGAAGAAAGACAGAAAAGAACCGGAGAGAGAGAGAGACCAGACCACCACCAGCCACCACCACCACCACCATGGACCTGCACATTCTGGACCACAGGCTGCGGGTCACCAGCATATCCAAGAGCGGTCTGGTGAATTACACACACCCGCTGATAAAACTGATATTCCTCCGAAACAGAACGCGGTAAGTAAAGATGAATTAATGTATATTTGGACGTAAAAAAACAAGGGCGATGCCTGCTATATAATGCTGCGCCTGCCTGCCTGCACGGGGGGATATTCAATTCATTCAAGCCATTGTTTGTTCTAGTGTGTAAATTCCTTTCTGAATGACATTTTAATGATTTTATCTTGTAAAAGTTATATTAGTAGTAGCTGAATAGCACGTGCATTTAACCTTATCTTCAGTCTTCGTTATGGGCAAGTGACAACAACACAACTTGTGGAAATAAAGTGCAGGACGGACAGGCTGCACAAGAAGAGAACAGACAGAAAAGGGGGCATCATATCCAGAGTCAGACCCCATTATGTTGTCACTGCATGGCTGGCTGTGTTGTTGAAATGGACGTTTTTCATTCATTTAGAACCCTTGCAGGGTAATTATTATTCAAGATCAATATCCAAACTGAATCCATACAGTATATATGACCAACTTAAATGGACAAATATTGTGATGCATTTTTTTGGTGAGCCCACACATGTTTTAACTTTGAATGAATCCCCTTTGCTCTCCTAGAATCTATAGATCATAGCAAAGCACAGCCATGCAGGTTGCAGTTGTCCCCCTGGAAGTGGAACTGATGCTGGCAGAGTCAGTGGTAGCAATTTTTTAGTTAATCCCTGGATATCCTCCCATTGTTATGCAATTGTTTATTATTACCCTATTGGGTGACTTACATAATGTGGACGACTGGGAGAAAAATGCCCAACATCTGGCTTCAGGCTGCTCTCCCACCATGTGATGGCATTCATGTCATGGTGGTTGTGTTACTTGTTGTGCACAGTTTGAGCAGATGAAGAATTCCATTAAACGCCTAAACCAAGTTGAAGCACACTTTATCTGGCACATTACGAACACTGTGACATGTTGGCAAGAGTGTCATGCTGTTCTCAAGAGCCTTGTGCAACTATGAGAAACATTATGGCACCAATTAATGCATCATATGCTTACTGCCCTTATGCCACAGTTGATTAGAATTCTAAATCTAAACGGCCTTGTTATCATCCCATACATTCATTGCGTCAACAAGTAAGAGTTGTGCGTTTCACACAACAAGCTATAAATTATAGTTGGGCCATAACAAGCAATCTGCCTGCATTCCTGTCACCCTGCGTTGGGCAATATGTTTCAACATGTCCGTGCCAGTCACAATGATTGACTTGTGTTACCTTATAAAATGATGAGTCAACCTGAAACGGTGACTTCAAGTGAGAGCAGTTGTCTCAACAACATTTGACATTTGGTGTGACCCCTAGTAGCTATAGGCCCTTTATACAGTTTTTAAAAAAACAAAAGGAACCGGCCTATAGTCCAGAATGCACCAGCAGAACCCACGTGAACCACACAGCGACCAGGCCTTTGGAATTGCAACACTGTGTGTTGTTGTGCTTTGTTTGTGCACTGTGACATTTTCATTCAAACCTTGTAGTCTTGTCAAACTCTTGAATCGCCTTTCTTTCTTGCTTTCTTTCTTTCTTTCTTTACAATTTAGGCATTTAGCAGACTCTCTTGATCCAGAGCGACTTACATTTAAACAAAAGCATGGCATACATCACATATATAAAAACTAAGTAGTTATCATGAATCGTGTATAAGCTAAGAACGTAACAGTGGAGTATCTGTCAACTATACATACTATATTATATGTTATACATGTGTACTATAAAGTGCTATGACTACATAAAATGCAATTCTAGTGCTGTCTACGTAACGAGCTATAAGTCTGTCTAAAATACTATCCAAGTCGACATAAAATGCTATCTTAGGGGCTAGGCTAGGGCAAGTGCTACGGTTCTTTCTTTCTTTCTTTCTTTCTTTCTTTCTTTCTTTCTTTCTTTCTTCCATTCTTTCTTCCTTCCTTCTGTCCTTCCTCCCTTCCTTCCATTAGTGGTGCATCAGAGCGTGTGAGATGGTGAGGGCCGGGCGGGTGGGGTGCGGGTGCGGGTGGGGCAAGTTGCATTCATGGCATGCTGGTTTGAGAAAACAGCAGAGCACAACAACTCTAATAGCCTTGTTTGATTTGAGCCATTTCCCTCTGCCAGGCCCCATGCTATTCATTAGCGTGCAACTCGCTGAGAATCGGCACCCGAGTGGTTCCACAGCAAAATGTGGCTGACTGGAATTATAAGGAGATGACAGCGAGTGTGTGTGGTACTAAAGAAGTAAGCTTAACCCAAGTGTGGGACTGTGTGTGTGTGTGTGTGTGTGTGTGTGTGTCTACATCTTATAGCTTTCAGAGACTTGTTGTTGCTTCTCCTGAGATGCACATTCATGCACATAATATGATAAATAGGTGAACTCAGCTTAACCCATTTTGACCTGAGATCAGATTCTAAAAATGTCTTCTACAGTCATCAGTCGATTTTTCTAAAATAGCAGACCTACAAGCTCATAGCGCGCCACTCGGTGGCGCGCTATGAGCTTGTAGATCTGCTATTTTTCAATAGCTAAAGCATAACATAATGCTATCACCAAAAGGGGTTCCCGCCCCAACATGGGTTAATGTAACGCCAATGCGATTATAGTATAAATCTGAATATTGCAGCCGATAATCAGTGGGACACATAATTAATCGGTCAATTAACTATTCCTGGGGGCTGCATCTTTGACAGCATTTCTTGCAGCAGCATTCAGCCTCTGTCTCCTCTCCGGGTATCTGTCCCAGAGACTTCAGCAGCATTCAGCCTCTGTCTCCTCTGGGTATCTGTCCCAGAGACTGCAGCAGCATTCAGCCTCTGTCTCCTCTCCGGGTATCTGTCCCAGAGACTTCAGCAGCATTCAGCCTCTGTCTCCTCTGGGTATCTGTCCCAGAGACTGCAGCAGCATTCAGCCTCTGTCTCCTCTGGGTATCTGTCCCAGAGACTGCAGCAGCATTCAGCCTCTGTCTCCTCTGGGTATCTGTCCCAGAGACTTCAGCAGCATTCAGCCTCTGTCTCCTCTGGGTATCTGTCCCAGAGACTGCAGCAGCATTCAGCCTCTGTCTCCTCTGGGTATCTGTCCCAGAGACTGCAGCAGCATTCAGCCTCTGTCTCCTCTGGGTATCTGTCCCAGAGACTGCAGCAGCATTCAGCCTCTGTCTCCTCCGGGTATTTCTGTCCCAGAGACTTGAGTTGAGTCCATCACAGTATAGTTGAGACACGAGAGTGAAGCAGAGCTGTCTTACTGCTCTGGTCCATAGCCTTCTGCTGCTTCAGTATAAGGCTATGGGACTTTCGTTTTTTTTTTTAAATCTCAAATCAAAATCAGACCAGCCTCTCCTCTTTAGCGTAAATAAAAAGAACATTTTTGCTACTCACCAAAACAAAGGCGGGTTGTGTCATTAGAAAGCCTACTTTCCTTAGTGGAAGCACTCTGAGCCCCCCACCACATGTATAAACGGTACTTTTTGACCAGAAAGGGATTTATTTTCTACTGAGGAAAAATATTCTCTATGAGGCAGTTCTCTGGGCAATATCAGTAGATGGCGCATTGGAGTAACTAAAAGTATTTTTTTCCCGGTGGAAACAAAATCCCCTTTTGGCCAAAAAGTATCTACAAGCTCATAGCGCGCTACCGAGTGGCGCGCTACGAGCTTGTAGGTCTGCTATTTTAGAAAAATCGTGAAAATGCTTTTGTGGAAATCTTTGAATATATATTCTTTCAGAATACATTTATTTTATTTTAAAACCCTGAAGCATTAACACCCTCCCTGTAGCAGATCATTCAGAGAGGCTCCTAACTGGCAGGTGAGCTTGTAGGGTACAACAGCAGTGTTCTGTGGGGAGGGTAATTTGGCACGATGGCTAAAATTGGGAGGAAAAAATGGGTTAAAAATAATTGGCTACACTAAATTTAGGAGGAACAACAAAAAGGTTGGGGCACTCAGCTCACTCCCGCTGTTTACACAATGCCGGCCCCTTGCAGGGAGTTGGACAGTAAAACCTTCCATTGTTCCAAAGAGAGAGAGAAAGAAGCCTGTGAGAGATTGGGCAGAACGGAGATCACCTCAAAGGCTGGGCTGTTGTAAGCTGTGAAGGCAGTAAGGACTCCTTTGGTGACGTCCCTGGGTTGAAGACGGTGCTGTGATGATAGCCCATGGTGTCCCTGGGCTGAAGACGGTGCTATGATGATAGCCCATGGTGTCCCTGGGTTGAAGACGGTGCTATGATGATAGCCCATGGTGTCCCTGGTTGAAGACGGTGCTGTGATGATAGCCCATGGTGTCCCTGGTTGAAGACGGTGCTATGATGATAGCCCATGGTGTCCCTGGGCTGAAGACGGTGCTATGATGATAGCCCATGGTGTCCCTGGTTGAAGACGGTGCTATGATGATAGCCCATGGTGTCCCTGGTTGAAGACGGAGCTATGATGATAGCCCATGGTGTCCCTGGTTGAAGACGGAGCTATGATGATAGCCCATGGTGTCCCTGGGCTGAAGACGGTGCTATGATGATAGCCCATGGTGTCCCTGGTTGAAGACGGTGCTATGATGATAGCCCATGGTGTCCCTGGTTGAAGACGGTGCTATTATGATAGCCCATGGTGTCCCTGGTTGAAGACGGTGCTATGATGATAGCCCATGGTGTCCCTGGTTGAAGACGGTGCTATGATTATAGCCCATGGTGTCCCTGGGTTGAAGACGGTGCTGTGATGATAGCCCATGGTGTCCCTGGGCTGAAGACGGTGCTATGATGATAGCCCATGGTGTCCCTGGGCTGAAGACGGTGCTATGATGATAGCCCATGGTGTCCCTGGTTGAAGACGGTGCTATGATGATAGCCCATGGTGTCCCTGGGCTGAAGACGGTGCTATGATGATAGCCCATGGTGTCCCTGGGCTGAAGACGGTGCTATGATGATAGCCCATGGTGTCCCTGGGCTGAAGACGGTGCTATGATGATAGCCCATGGTGTCGTGCGTGCACGTGTAACAACATCACTTTGCACTCGGCTTATCACATTTCCTCAGCTGCAGCAGTTAAAAAAAAAAAAGAGAATGGAACCACCCTCTCTTACTTCTTACTTACTTTGTCAGCTTGGTTTTCAACAATCTCCACACTGTTTCCTAATCGTTGTGTATTGTAAATACACAGAAATGAGTATGCCACGAAGTGGGAGCTAAGCAGGCAGGGTGGAGAGATAGCTCTTACAAAGAGGTAAAACTAAAACTAGGTAAGCAACATTAACCCATTTTAGGCGGGAACCCCTTTTGGTGTTAGCATTACGTTATGCTTTAGCTATTTTTGAAAAATCGAAGAACAACTGACATAGAAACATAGCTTTTTCAGAAAACTGTCAGGATTTAGAAGACATTTTTAGAATCTGATCTCAGGTCAGAATAACGGCATAGAGTGAGTCAAACTCACAAAAAAATAGACTAATAAAAAAGGAAAATGCGCGAGACCTAACAATAATAATGAAAATGATGGATATTTTCGATACAGTGTCAGTGAAGGAAATGCATGGGGGGGGGATGCTTGTTGAGGCGAACAAGACTCTTCTAACTCTCCTTGGAAAAGTGGCGACCTCCATAAGATACATGTCACTCCAATGAACTGCAGCGGCGAATGTGGCATCTAGCCGTCTAACTTTCTATGTCTATGATGATAATATGAGGCAGAAAGTAGGGCTGTGAATCTTTGGTTGTCCCTCCATTCTAGCCTGGTTAATAAACCAGACTAATATCGCACGGATCCGCGGGATATTAGTCTGGGGAGGCTCAGCTTGGATTTCATTTCCAGGGAAACATTTTCTCTTTGATGCAATTGGTCAGAGCTACTGTCAGTCAAAGGTCTCAAGCATTGAACGTCACTGTACCAAAGCCCGCCCATATTGCATACCGTGTCCCTATTGGGCGCACACGTTCTCGTGTGTAGAAAATGGGCGTACAATTGAGCCTCGCCAGACCGAAATCCGCCGGTAGGCAATTGTTTTTGCCAACGGCTGATTCGGTCTGGTTTATTAACCAGGCTACCTCCATTCCATTCCGATTCTTGGGGTCACGATTCTCAATCCAAAAACGATTAAAAAAACCGATTGTCTATTCAAAAATGATTCTCGATTCAATACTACAATGCAATACAGCTGTGTTGATCTGAAGTGACTAGCACTGACTACAGTAACTCGAAATAATGACTGAAGACATGATGTTTACTGTGATTAGGGTAGGCTTACATTTCATATCACAAACTGTAGTGAAAACTGTAACTGTAAGCAACAAAAGAATAATCGTTCATAACGGGAATCGCAATTCAAAGTAATTTTCACACCCCTAGCAGAAAGGCAAATATGGCTACCAGAATGGGGCCAAAATCACAAACAAATCCACAAATAAGGCTATAGAGCCATAGGTATTACTCATCCTTGGAGAAATAATTACCCTAGAGGAAAATATAAGTTTTGTGTGTGTGCTACTCAAAGTTCTTGAACTGTGGCATACATGCTACAACTATACGTAAGTGATCACGCCATATTACACAAACTGTATTTACTATAGTTATTGTATTGGCATATTCGTGCCACAATGATGTGAGAGGCGATGCTCATGTTTTGTATTCATGACAATTGAATTATTACCCGTTTTCAGACGGAAATGCTTGTGACAAACTGAACATCACGTAACGATCAGTTGGTGTCTGTGCAATAAATAAATAAATGCACAAAACAGGAAACCACAACAGAAAAAAACAGAAGTCTGTTGCCCTCATTCTGGACGGGAACCCCTTTTGGTGTTTTAACTAAGCATTATGTTATACTTTAGCTATTGAAAAATAGCAGACCTACAAGCTCGTAGTGTGCCACTCGGTGGCGCGCTATGAGCTTGTAGATCTGCTATTTTGAAAAATCATAAAAATGCGGCACAAATCTTTGAATATATATTCTTTCAGAGCGAAATGTCAGTATTGTCAAATATTTCGACGTCAGGCCTAAATGGGTTAAGATCATGCAGACCGAAGTATGAAGTCTTGTATAGTCTAGTGTTTGACTTTGCAATAGCTGTGTGTACTTCCATGTTTGGCCTCATTTCTCAGAATGAACCTTTAGTTTGCTTAAGTTGAGGACAATGCCGAGTCATGCTATCGGACGCAGACCTTCACCTGATCGTTGTCATTGGCAAGGCAGACACTTGGCACGAGCTACCCTCAGGAAGTACAGCAAGCAGGGGGAAGGTCAAGGGTCAACAGGAAGAGGAGGGAGGCTATCGGGACACAAGGGTTGATTGGTGGGGTTATTCATTGTATTTTCTCTCTCTCTCTCTCTCTCTCTCTGCCTCTCTGCACAGTCTCTCTGTCTGTTTTGGATTGATTGTCCCAACTCTCTCATGGCAGGGATTAGTTAGTTTCTGCTGAGTCAGCCGTTGCGGGGGCGTTATTATCACCCCACCCGACAGGATTCTGCTGCAATAGCTTCAGCTGACTGATAAAGTACAGTAGGATGTATGGCCAGTCAGTGCCCACTCACTGCCAGGCGTTGTAGGGCAAGAAGGGGGCATGGGCAGTGGAGTATAGTGCCATCTTGTTGAGGTTTCAGGGGAACCAAAAGGAAAAAAACGTAAAACACTACACTGCCACTAGTGCCAAGGATCTTGAGAGTTTAGTTGTGTCTAAAGGCCAGGGAGCGCATACAGCATGAAGAGTTTATCCTCTTTAAACCATTTGAAATCTAGCATCCCTATATTAATAATGTGGTGAGCATTTCTGGGAAAATGGCATATCCGTAGATCTGCTACTTTCTGCTAAAGGGATTAGGGCTATTTCACTTTCAGACATGTTTGGCGCCGGTCATGTTAGATTCAGTGTTTAGATTTGACATTAATTTTATCGGGCACGCCTAATCCCGCTACAGCTGCCGCGAGCATGAACACCCGCATGATGCCACACGGTAAAATCCTCTGTGGTCATTTGGTTTTCATACTGAGTGTGACTGGAGTACTGGACAGATTAACACAGAGAGTTGTATGGTAATTTATCAATGGATTGACCAGTCCGTAAGCCTGAGCCACACGATGCAGATGTGAACGATAGATGGTACTACAGAGTCTTTGACAATGAAAACTGAAGCATTTCAGCCTTAATCCATTTTGGACGGGAACCCCTGTTGGTGTTTTAAGCATTATGTTAAACTGAAAAATAGCAGATCTACAAGCTCATAGTGCGGCACTGACTGCCGTGCTACGAGCTTATAGGTCTGCTATTCTTTTTTTATTGTTTCAGTTTCAGTTTTTTAACTCAAATTTTCCCTGGAACAACATATTTTCAGATCGGGGGGGGGGGGGGGGGGGTCGGCGGCATATTACATATAATCTTTGGGGTCCTTGACATGAAATATTGAGGACCACTGATATAGAAACATATGAACACATGAGCCCCCCCCCCCCCCAAAAAAAAATATTGAACATTGTCCAGACCCAGCAACAGTGTTTGAAAGCAAATTACTTTCTCTTCGGGGCTGGAACTTTTCAAGTTTAAAAGTTTCAGCCCCGAAGAGAAGATCATCGTTTCAAATTTAACCCATTCTGAACGGGCACCCATTTTGGTGTTAGCATCATGTTATGCTTTAGCTATTTAAAAATAGCAGATCTACAAGCTCATATCGCGCCACCGAGTGGCGCGATACGAGCTTGTAGGTCTGCTATTTTTGAAAAATCTAAGAGCGACTGACATTTTTAGAAACCGATCTCAGGTCAGAATGGGTTAATCAGACCAGTGTGTGTCCGGCGGAAACCTCGTATGAATCTGATCTCAGGTCAGAATGGGTTAAACGAACGCAATCAACATGGAATCAACTCATGCAAGAAATAACCAATCTACAAGTTCACATCACATACATCGCATTGTGATTTTGCAGATCTCTTTATTGTCGTGCGGCTTTTAGTCATGATAATTTCACGGGCGATGCATCCTGATCCTGACACAAAGGCACACACACACACACACACACACACCCCACACACCACACACACACACACACACACACACACACACACACACACACAACTAAAGTTGTGGGTGGCTGAAGCAGTGGTTAGGCCTGTCACTCACAATTATTAACATAAGTGTCTACTCACAATCTTTTGAGATGATCGCAATTATTTTTGTCATAATCGTTTCCAGGTTGAACATCTTTCATACTGTACATTAAAAGAGCTGAAATGGCTTACAATGTGGCACAAATCTGCCGAAATGTATTCTTTATTCATAATTATGTTCCAATGTTCAATGCCACAAACAAATCGTTAATGGCAATTATTTGTGTGATTTGTGTTACTCGTCAACTTTAGTTTTATTCAACCAAGGTTCATGTTTTAGGTTGTTATTAGAGAAAGTAAAAGGTGAGTGTCATTTTGTTTTCATTTGCTGCTTTAGTTCGTTTTAGGGATTTTAGCTGCTTTTGACAGGGTTGCGGGGCATTCGAGCATGGGGCTAAATAAGTATTTCTTTACAAAATGTTATAGCGATTTTGTTTTTTTATTATTTACTATAGTCCTACTAGACGCCAAGAAATTACATCTGGCCACAAAATATCACGGGATCTACTGAATGTGTCAAACTGACATTTTGAGCCTATGACACACACTGTGGCTTCCCCCCAGTAGGCTACCTTCATATTCAGTAGATCCTGTGATCTTTTGTGGTCAGATGTAATTGCTTGGGGTCTAGTAGGACTATAGTAAATGATAAAAAAATAAATAGCTATAAGATTTTATAAAAAAACAAAAAACATATTTATTTAGCCCCATGCTAGCCAGCACATCAGGAGCAATTTGGGGTTCAGTGTGTTGCTCAAGGACACTTCGACACTAACTCTGGGGGAGCCCGGGTTCGAACTGGCGACCTTGCGGTTGCCATCCAGCCACTCTATACCTGAGCCACTGCCTCCCAGCTAAAATCCCTGAAACGAAAGAAAGCAGTAAATGAAAAAATAAAATAACACTTTACTTTCTCCAATGACAACCTGAAACATGAACCGTGGTTTAAAAAAACTAAAGTAGTCCTTTTTAAATGTGTAATCGTGACGGCCCTAAATGGGTCTTCACATGCACATACATAACAGCACACACACACAGCTAAAGTTGTAGGTGTGCTGGCTGAATCAGTGCTCCGCTCTCATTGGTTCTCCCCTACCTCTGTGACGTAGCTTTTTTTTTTTTTGGGGGGGGGTGGGGGGGGGGGGTTGCCATAGAGCTGGGCTTGGCTCGCTATCAAGAACATCTTGACGGTCCTAAAAACTGCTGGATTTAAGGCTCTGATTCTGTTTCTGTTTGGTTCTGCTTAAAGAATAACGGTGTTCTCTCTCTCTCTCTCTCTCTGTCTCTCTCTGTCTCTCTCTGTCTCTCTCTGTCTCAGGTGCAAATTCTTCAGTCTGACGGAGACGCCAGAGAACTACACCGTTGTCCTTGATGAAGAGGGATTCAAAGGTAAAAACACCCACACTGTAAAATCCGGACTGGTAATTTAACTCCTAAAGTCAGTTCCATTTTTTACACGATGGGGGTTAAAAAAGGCATGTTGAGCCCATTGACTACGAGTCGTACTCGTGGTATACTAATTATTATTATTTTTATTGCACCCACCCCAACACCGGTATAAGTAAGTAAGTAGCTTTGCCGAGCCGTGAGTCCCATAGGGGCAGGAGCCTATCTCCTGTTTCTGTAGCGTGAGGCAGCTTGATGTACAAGTACACCCCCTGGACATGACGCTAGTATGTCACAGGGACTTGCCCCCCAATCCAACCCTTGATGCTGAGTGTCAAGCAGGGAGTCACTGGGTCCCATTTTTACAGTCTTTGGTATGCCCCGGCCGGGGATTGAACCCCAACCTCCCAGTCTCAGGGCGGACACTCTAACCACAAGGCCACTGAGCTGGTCTGGTCCTTCGAGCCGGTATACTAATTATTAATATTTGTATTGCACCCACCCCAAAACCACTCTACAGTATTTATCATTCAACCATTGGCTTATTTCACAGGTGTGTCAAAGACATACACGGCCCCAGGGCTTACTGAGTCTATTCTCTCTCTGTGTCTCTCTGTCTATTTTAACCCATTTCGATCTGACGTCGAAATTAATACAAAAAGTCTTCTAAATCATGACAATTTTCTGAAATACCTATGTTTCTATATCAGTGGTGCTCAAGCATTTTCATGTCATGTACCCTTCAAAAATATATGTAATTGGCCACCGACCCCCATCTGAAAATATGTTGTTCCAGGGACCTCCCAGAAGCAAAGATTTGAGTTAAAAACGTTCGCTCTGAAAGAATATATTCAAAGATTTGCACCACATTTTCACGATTAAAAAAGATTAGCAGATAGATCTGCTATTTTTCAACGGCTAAAGCATAACATAATACTTAGAACACCAAAAGGGGTTCCCGTTCAGAACACCAAAAGGGGTTCCCGTTCAGAATGGATTAAGAGGGGAGAGCTGATGCTGGAAAGCCACAAAGGAGTTGTCTCTGACAAACAATGTCAACCAGAACAGTGTAGTAGAGCAGCTCTCCTTTTCTCTCTTTTTTCTTTTCATCAATTGATTGATTTATTAATCATACTTTATTAGACACAAATGCAAACGGCAACAGAGTCCTATCTATGTATTCATGATCATGATGACATGGAAAAATAGTAACAAAATTCAATATTATCACGACAAAATATAAAACTATGTACAGAGTGGAAGAAAAAAAATGAAGGGGCGTGTAAACTAAAGCAATATAAGCCACAAGAGGTCTCAGTTTAGCGGGTATTTTATAAAGGCTGAGAGGCGGAGTGAGACACGATGTGCAGCGGAAGGTCTCCGATAGGGCTGTGAATCTTTGTGTGTCCCACGATTCGATTCGATTCTTGGGGTCACGATTCGATTCTTTTATAATAAAAAAAAAATCAGATTCAAAATTATTCTCTATGCAAAATGATTCTCGAATCATACTGTGATTAGGGTTAGCTTACATTTCATATCACAAACACCATGTGAGATATGGAAGTTGTACAAATTTGTGCATGTACAACTTCCTGGTCTCAACTGCGCATGTTTATTTCCTTCCATGGAGCACCATGGCGTCGCCCGTACGCTCTTCGCGTCTCGTCTTCTTTAGACAGTCCTTGGTTTTTACTGGGATGGGGGAATAGGAGGCGATTGATGTTTTTACCAGGCCGCCCGGAGCCACACATTCACAGTCATAATGAGCGTGGGCGGTGCATTTAGACGCCCGCACGGCCAGTGTTTGTAAGGCAATCAAGTGCTCCCCTTCCCCAGTTCAGCTACAGAGCTGCGGGAACAATGTGATGCAGCTGGGAATAACATGAAGTGATCGAAGGTGTGGATTGTCGTGAGATTTACCATGGCAACCAGCCAATCGGAATCAAGTATTTAAAGACTAACCGTTTTATAAAATATGTTTTGTAATGTCTGAACTATGAAGGTAACTCTTAGTGATTTTAGTCTGAGATGGGCTTTCAGAAGTTCAGCAGGATAGCAGCACCAGGCGGAGAAAAGGTTACTTCTCCCTATTCGGTTTCCTATTAAAATCCCTGGTAGCTACTAGCTACCCCTCCGTTCCCCAGGCCTTGCAGGCCAGTAGTCTGGGGTGTGTCGTGTCTATTTCGACTCAACGTATCGTCACTGGCAGACGAGACAGGAACTTCTTACTTTTGAGAGACACGTGACAAAATAGAGCATTGTTATAATTAATGAAAATGAAATATGAAGATAGGAGCTTTCTGCTTTGACGGCGACAACATGATGCAACCTCAGAGAACTCTTTCACTGATCCTCCTGGTGGGCCACACGATGAAGAAGACACGATGAAGATGACCCCAGTTGAACCGTGACACACACATGCACACGTACTGTACACACACACACACACGCACCCAGCCCTCATCGCATAGTGTGTACGGAAAATTGGTAATGTATTTGTGTGCGTTCCAGCGTGCGCATAGCCATGTGTGCACACATGTGTATCAGTTTACCCCATAAAGTAGCCCTAGTCTGTAACGTCTGTAAACAGTAGTGGTATAAATAGCAGGGTCATGTTGTGCCTCTCCAGGTTGCAGAGAGAGGAGAGGGCTAATGCCAAAAATAGCAGATCTACAAGCTAAGGCCAATTACATATAATTTCTGGGGGTCCTTGAAGTTAAAATGTTTGAGAACGACTGACATAGAAACATAGGGTTTTTCTGAAAACCGTTTTGGAAGGCATTTGTAGAATCGTTCCCTAGGTCAAAATGGGATAAAAACAAAAAGAATATTATTTGACTGTTCATTGTGTTAACGTGTCCCCCCCGTAGAGCTCCAGGCCTCGGACCACCTCCAGGTGGAGGGGTCCGTGTGGCTGCCCCTCAACGTGGTCTCATTGTGTTGTCCTCAGAGCTCCAGGCCTCGGACCACCTCCAGGTGGAAGGGTCCGTCTGGCTGCCCCTCAACGTGGTCTCCAACGGCAGCGCGTCCAGCAGCTCGCAGGCCGTGGGCGTGACCAAGATCGCCCGGTCGGTGATCGCCCCATTGGCCCAGCAGCACGTGTCAGTCTTCATGCTCTCCACCTATCAGACGGACTTTATCCTGGTAAGGCCCCGCCGACCTTTTTGATTTGTTTTGGTCGTTTCTTTGGTAAAACATTCCAACGCTTACTACTTCATGCTCCCGACGTACATCAGTGCCGTGCTCCGGAAATAGAATATCTGCCCTGGCCTGCCAACGCCTTGCATAATGCGGAAACATTGTGAGCTTGTATTGTACTGTAGCTTTATAGTATTGAACACTCAAGACTGTCGTACGACAATGTACAGTATATATATATCAATGTATATATCATGCATAAATCAGGCTTTCTACACAGTATGCGTTTGTCTCATCACAATCTTCTTCTCAATCTTTGGACTGAACTTGGTTTGCGATTTGCTGTTGAAGAGATTTAGCGGTTCAGTGTTCACTGACATTTTTATTGACGGTAGTGAAGTATTAAATGGAGAAGAGATGGTGGGGGTGAGAGGGGGGCTTAGTGGACAGCAATCTGGCAGGTGGCGACACGTTAGTTAACACAAAAATACAGTACCAGTAATCTAGAGTCAATATTAATAATCCTGTCAGTATTTGACCATTGAAGGTAAAATTGTGAATTGAATTGAAGATTGAAGGACATAAACGATAGAAAGTTAGAGCATGTCCTAATCGTCCTGTCATATTTATGGGTCCAATCAATCATGCATAATTGCATATCCCGATTTTTGGAGAGTCTGACATAAACCACCTGGCTATTACTGATATTTTTGATATTTTTGTTGGCTTTTTCTTTTTTGTCAAACAGATTATAAACCCCATAGTATACCCCATAGTATACTATAAAATAAAATAGTAAGATGATGAAATGCTCATGGAAAACATCTGAAAAGAAAATGGCGTAGTCTAGTCAACCATATCAGTGGTATCCTGTCTATTAATTTCTACTCAAGACATTGGGGGCAACCAAACCTTATCAAACTGTCTCTCCCTGTTCCTCAGGAAATACCTTATTCTCTCAAGATGAAGTGTACTAGTCATTTCATTTAGCCAATGCTTAAATGCAGGAGACTCCTCCTTTTTCAGTTTGCAGAATTACAGTACATTTCAAGCACAAACTCAATACAAAGACTGTTAACTGTGAGTGGACGACCCAATTAAGCATTACACTTGTTTACAAGAGGGTCCACCTTGTTCAATTCATCAAAACATTTAGAGACGTACAAATAGACACTTCTATATAGTCAAAGAACAGAACAGGAATTCATTATAAAGGAGGTAAAAAGGGAAAAGAAACATATACAGTGAGGGGGGGGAGGGGGGGGGGCTGGGGGGGGGATTCAGATTTTACGGGGGCCAGTATAGAATTGCAGCCGTCCGTGGGTGCCCATTGAGAGCGGTTTTGAAGGAGTCAAGGTATTCACATGTCTTAATGACTGTTGGTAGGGCATTCCACATTTTGGTGGCATAGGAGCGAAAATAATCTAGTCCCTTGTTTGTGCCGAATCTCCCCGTATGTCTAGGTGAAGGAGAAGGACCTGTCTGTAGTCATCTCCACCCTGGAGGAGCAGTAACTCTTCTAGTTGTGGTTGTATGTCTAGGTGAAGGAGAAGGACCTGTCTGTAGTCATCTCCACCCTGGAGGAGCAGTAACTCTTCTAGTTGTGGTTGTATGTCTAGGTGAAGGAGAAGGACCTGTCTGTAGTCATCTCCACCCTGGAGGAGGAGTAACTCTTCTAGTTGTGGTTGTATGTCTAGGTGAAGGAGAAGGACCTGTCTGTAGTCATCTCCACCCCGGAGGAGGAGTAACTTTTCTAGTTGTGGTTGTATGTCTAGGTGAAGGAGAAGGACCTGTCTGTAGTCATCTCCACCCTGGAGGAGGAGTAACTTTTCTAGTTGTGGTTGTATGTCTAGGTGAAGGAGAAGGACCTGTCTGTAGTCATCTCCACCCTGGAGGAGGAGTAACTCTTCTAGTTGTGGTTGTATGTCTAGGTGAAGGAGAAGGACCTGTCTGTAGTCATCTCCACCCTGGAGGAGGAGTAACTCTTCTAGTTGTGGTTGTATGTCTAGGTGAAGGAGAAGGACCTGTCTGTAGTCATCTCCACCCTGGAGGAGGAGTTCGACATCTTCAGGGAGGTGGGCGGAGAGTCTGTCCCCGTGCACGGTCCGGACGCACCCAATGACCTCCAGAAGAACGGCAAAGAAGGTAGGGATGAGATTCTGAAACAGAATTGTTATTTTAATTATTTATAATATTCGTTAAAAAAATTAAATGTTGGGCTGGGCCGGGTCGGGTTCGGGCATAAAATGAGAACTCTAACCCCTGGTATAGAGTGTCGCAGTCCCACCCCCTTTCAGAACGACGAGTGGCCCAGGAAATGAATCCCATTGCATTTTTCCCATAGGCTTTTCTTAAAGTATTTATTTAAAGACGGTTACGCCGCGGACAAAGCCAACTCGGATCGTGACAAATCATGACAATGAACACAATATTTTGGGCCGATCAAATCATTAGAAAGAAGAAAATAAAGGCAGGAGACAACACTATTTGTTTGGTTTTTCTTCTTATAAATTATTTGATCGGACCAAAACATTGTGTTCATTGTCATGATTTGTCACGATCCGAGTTGGCTTTGTCCGCGGCGTAACCATCTTTAACTAAATACTTTAAGAAAAGCCTATGGGCAAAATGCATTGGGATTCATTTCCTGGGCCACTCGTCGTTCTGAAAGGGGGTGGGACTGCGACGCTCTATAGTGGAGAGTCACAAGTTGGGTGGGGGTGGGTTGGTGGGGAGGGGGGTGTGATCTGTTTGTTTATGACCAAGAGGACCCGTTCACAACAACACCACCTGGCCTGTTCCATTTGGAGGAAAAGGGATCAGATGATGTTTTTTTGCCTTAAGCAAACATTTTATATGGTCTGGGGTATCTCTGTGTGCGTTGGCAGGCAGATTACGTAGGTCATAATGCTAGGTGACGTTGCGAGTTTGAGTGAGTGTGCCTTTCAGCGGAAATTGCATTTTTATTTCAATGTTTTGCCGTCGGAAGGTACACGGTACAAACTGCCATTGGGGAAGATGAGTACCGTATAGCAGGGGTTTTCAACAGGTGGTCCGTGGACCACTGGTGGTCCATGGAAGTATTGCATGTGGTCCTTGACCATGCATTTAGTAATGTAGGATTTGTTAAAAATGTCATTCCACTAGTTGAGAAACAGTGAACTGAAATACTGAATGACCCGGTGACCTATGATGACCATTAGTCCATTAGTCATTTACTGACAAGTTTTGAGGTCAAGAAATTCAACAGAAAAGGGGAGTAAGAATCTCAAGAGGGGGAAGTGCACCGGAATGTCTGGCTGAGTCATTATTATTATGATATTATTAGTAGTCAATGGACCATTGGTTGAGAAACAGTGGAATGTATAGACATGGGATGCATAGCAAGTGTTACAAAAGCATTAATCTTATAGCCCAACCCAATAGTGGTCCCCAGGTTGATTCTAAGTCAGGGCGGTGGTCTCTCATTCACAATCAGTTGAAAACCCCTGCCGTATAGCACACAGAGCGATGCTAAATGGTTGGGACTATTTGGATGTGCCATTAATTGTTGTAAATTCAACCATTTGTGTTTCTCGCCTGGAATCCTCATAAAGCATTGACAACATGAATGTCAATGTGGAAACAATGAGAAAATGTTAACCCATTTCGACCGAGACCGATTCTACAAATGCCTTCTAAATCCTGACTGTTCGCCGCTTCACCTCCCAATGTATGAATGAATGAATGAACCATTGTAAAGTGCTTTGAGCACTTGGAAAAGCGCTTTAAAAATGCAATTCTTTTTTTTAAGTGCCAGAAAACTGGGTTTAAATCTGGGGTAGAAGAGGACATTTACAGTTACCCATTCTGGACAGGAACCCCTTTTGGTGTTTTCAGCATTATATTATACTTCAGCTGTTGGGAAACAAATAGCAGATCTACAAGCTCATAGCGTGGCACTGAGTGCTGCGCTACGAGCTTGTAGGTCGGTCTGCTATTTATGAAAAATCTTGAAAATGTGGCGCAAATCTTTGAATATATATTATTTCAGATTTATTAACGTTTTTAACTCATATTTTTTACTCTTATCTATTTTCAGATGGGGAGGGGGGGGGGGGGATCGGCCAAATACATTTTTGAGGTCCTTGACATGAAATAGTTTGTTTGAGAACCACTGACATATAGAAAACAGGTTTTTCAGAAAACTGTCATGATTTAAGAAGACATTTTTGTTAGAATCTTGTCTCAGGGTCTAAATGAGTTAACATAATACATACAGTGTATATATCACGGTATTTATACTTTTACACCCTTAAATCACTTTTAAAATGTTCTACCTGAACCATAGCTATCCAGCCTACGGTCCACCCGGTGCTGATACCACTGAACCAGTTCTGCGTCATGTCTTTGGACCCAGACACACTGCCGGCTATCGCCACCACCCTCATCGATGTCCTCTTCTACTCCAACAGGTGAGTTTGCCCCCAGTGGTGGAAAGTAACGAAGTAAGTAATTCCGTACTTGTACTTATAACGAAGTAGGTCTAAATTGCAGTATTGGTACTTTTACTTAAAGTGAAACAATTGAGTACTTTTTCCACCACTGGTTTTCCTACGTCAATGTTTTTGCAGTTGTTTTGCAGTACTTACTTTCTCCACAAGGTGGCAGCATATTCAGTAAATACCCTTGGCAAGTGACCTGTCATCTTTATGCACTTAGCCCTTCACTAAACCCCTAACACACACACAAACACACACACAAACACACACACACACACACACACATTATTAACTGTATATGATTTCGGGTGTGCCAGTACAGTACAGTACATTGACAGTACAGTACAGTGGAGGGTACAGTAGAGGGACCCCCACACGGTAACTCTGTCATTTCTCAACCGTTTCGGACGTGGGGCGGCTCGTCGGAATCGGGGGTCTGGATGTTCCGGGGACTCCCCGGAGACCCCCACATGGTAACTCAATAATTTCTCTACCGTAAGAACTATAATAATGTAGAACGGTTGTTTCCTCTCTCTCTCTTTCTCTCTCTCTCTCTCTCTCTGCCTTCTCTCTCTCTGCCCTCCCAGTCCCAAGGAAGGAGCCTCGTCCGCCCCCGGGCCAGAACTGGACCGGGTCAAGTTCTTCTCCTTCTCTCTTATCGACGGCTACATCTCGCTGGTGATGGACACGGAGGCCCAGAGGCAGTAAGGATCTCAACCCTGGTGTTTTAAAGCATTATGTTGTGCTTTAGCTGTTGAAAAAGAGCAGATCTTTGCTAGTAATCTTTGTTAGCGTGTAAAACAATCAGTTAACAAGGCCTGGCTCATCCTTTCAATCAGTGTTGTTTTCGTCGACTAAAACTAAGACGAAAAATGTTCGTCGACTACCTTTTTCCACTGACAAAAACGAATGGAAACTAAATGAAAACTAAGCTACGATGACTAAAACTAAGACTAAATATACTGACAATTTCGTCGACAAATAAAAACTAGACAAAAATGTTAGGAAGGGACTAGTGGACAAGAGATCCAGTATAAGTCATTTTACTCTTGGTTGCATGCTGAAAATAGCTGATCTACAAGCTCACAACACGTTGCGTTGCGACGCGTTGTGGGCTTGTAGATCGGCTATTTTCAGCAAGTGTAAAAACACTCATTACGACGGCATCAAGGCCCACCAAAGTCGACTAAATGTCATAAGATTTTAGACTAACACTAAGACATTTCCAGGTGACTAAAATGTGACTAAAACTAAATGAAGTTTGTCCAAAGGGAAAACACTAGTAGGCCATTTATGGCCTACTTAGTGTGCAACAAGCAAGTATGCACTCGACAGAGTGCAGTTCTAGTTTCTCCTGTACTCAGTGTGACTTCCTCCGTCGTGGAAATCAGAGTTTTGTTTTTTTGTTCCAGGTTTCCTGCTGACCTTCTGTTCACCAGCTCATCTGGGGAGCTTTGGAGAATGGTGCGCATCGGGGGTCAGCCGCTAGGCTTCGGTAAGCATCGTGGGTCATCGGGGGTCAGCCGCTAGGCTTCGGTAAGCATCGGGGGGCATCGGGGGTCAGCCGCTAGGCTTCCGTAAGCTACGCAGTAAAAAATAATTTACTGTGCAATGCAGCATCCGTGTGTGCATGTGTGTAAATGGTAAATTTGTCTAAGGCAAATCTAATGCATTACATTCATACACCGATGGCAGCGGAAACCATGCAAGTTACCAAGCAGCACATCAGGAGCAATTAAACTCTAGGGGGAGCCCACAGGGTTCGAACTGGCAACCTTGCGGTTGCCATCCAGCCACTCGCCACCCCTATCTGTGTATCTACATGCCCAAATGGGGGTGCATACTTAGTTTAGACTAGTCATTGGTTAGACATGGGTTAAGGTTAGGTTTAGGTGTGCTGCCCCGTGGGAGGTTAGGTTTAGGGTGAGGGTTTGAGATTGAGGTTGTAGTTGTAGAACTAATGACTGGTCTAACCAATGACTAGTCTAAACCAAATACTGCCTAAACTAAGTACTGCGCCCGCCCAAATGTGTATCTACGTAGACTGTAAAAGGTACCATATCATTTCTTTAAAACATCACTTTGAATATTGCTAGGAATGGTAACCATATTAGAGTTTTCAACAGGCCTGAAAATTAGCTGGGCCCTACTGGGCCGGCCCTAGGCAACGAATAAAAACTAGACTTTAATGTTAGGAAGGGACTAGTGGACAAGAGATCCAGTATAAGTCATTTTACAATTAGTTGCATGCTGAAAATAGCTGATCACAACGCGTCGACACGTTGTGGGCTTGTAGATCAGTGAAAAAAACTGTCATTACGACGGCATCAAGGCCCGCCAAAATACATTTTGTTCGACTAAAACAACTACATTTAGTCGACTAAAATCTTATGATATTTAGTCGACTAAAACTAGAATAACACTAAAACATTCCGGGTGACTAAAATGTGACTAAAAACTAAATGAAAACTATTCAATTTAAGTGTCAACGATGCACTTTTTTAATAGTTCCACTGCATTCCTGTGTCTTTTCCCCTTCCTTTCCCCAGACGAGTGCGGCATCGTTGCCCAGATATCTCAGCCTCTCGCCGAGAGCGACATCTCTGCCTATTACATAAGCACCTTCAGCTTCGACCATGCACTGGTGAGTCTCCCTTCTGGCCAACAGAGGGCGCTGTTGACCACTGATGGCATATATAGGGTGGTCTGGCACAGCAATCTTGTGGTGTCTTCATAATTAAACCCATTTTGGGCGGGAACCCCTTTTGGTGTTTGAAGCATTATGTTGTATACTTTAGCTATTGAAAAATAGCAGATCTACAAGCTCGTAGCACGGCACCGAGTGCCGCGCTACGAGCTTACGTTTTATTTACACTTCCTGATTATCATCTTGTCACCAAAAATCATTGGTTTGAATGCTTTAAGCAGCATTTCCTGCTTCATTAGACAGTGACAGAGAGGGGGTGTGACATTGTGGGTGGCTGTGGCTCAGGAGGTAGAGCAGGTCGTCCAATGATCCCTGGGTCGGCGGTTCGAATCCCGGCTCCTCCTCCTGTCCACATGTCGAAGTGTCTTTTGGCAAGATACTGAACCCTACATTGCCTCCAATGAGTCGGTCGGTGTGAGCTCGCCACCATTGGTGTGTGAATGTGGGAAGTGAGGACGCTGGCGTTGACTGTTCGCCGCTCCACCTCCCAATGTATGAATGAATGAACCGTTGTGAAGCGCTTTGAGCACTTGGAGAAGCAGCTATAAAAATGCAATAAATTATTACATGCAGCGAAGGGCCCCGTTTCGGGCCAGCTTTAGTTTTCATACATAGACGAACTCTACCAGGTGAGCTACCAGGTGTACCACTACTAGTACCAGGTGAGCTACCAGCTTTATACTAATACTCGCACAGATAGTTACTGTATCTCTTCAATCACGTGTGATGTCAAGATGAGTTCCTTGATGGGATCATTTTAGACCGCCAGAATTATATGTATTTGGCCGCTGAACCCCATCTGAAAATATGTAGTTCCACGGACACTCCAGACGCAAAGTTTTGAGTTAAAAACGTTCGCTCTGCAAGAATATTCAAAGATTTGCGCCACATTTTCACGATGTTTCAAAAATAGCAGAACTACAAGTTCATGAGCTTGTAGATCTGCTATTTTTCAGTACCTAAAGCATAACATAATGCTCAAACACCAAGAGTTGGGTTCCCGCCCAGAATGTATTAACCCATTTTGGGGCGGGAACCCCTTTTTGTGTTAGCATTATACGCTATGCTTTCGCTATTGAAAAATAGCAGATCTACAAGCTCATAGCGCGCAACTCGGTGGCGCGCTATGAGCTTGTAGGTCTGCTATTTTTTCTAAATCGAAGAACGACTGACAGCTTTTTCAGAAAACTGTCAGGATTTAGAAGACATTTTTAGAATCTGATCTCGGGTCAGAATGGGTTTTAATTGGAAAGTCATTACAGCAGCGCAGCCACAGCACATCACTTCAGTTGTTTCTGTTCTAAGCATGAAAAACAGCTGTAAAAATCTTTATTCTAGTTCATTTGATTCATAAATAAATAACTAAGCCTTTGAAATGGCACCTATACCTACCTTTCAGATCGGAATGGAACTGCGAGTAGATACGCAGTGTTGCGGCGGTTTAAAGGCCACCGCGAGGAGCTAAACATGAGAGTAAAGAGACGCTTGTATGAACGCAATGAATTCAGGTCCATTCCAGCTGTAAGTTTGACCGTTTATTCAGTCACCACACGTAAGTCACAACAGTTCCCAGGCTTTTAGCTATAACTAAACGTGGTTGTTAAGGTGTTAAAGTGACATACCTTACGTCAATCATAATAGCACATTAGAATGCAAACACATTACGGCTCCTACACACAGCATAGGCTGGCAAATTGGCAATCCATGCGTAATGTTCCCAGAATCGTCTAATATAACCCCTGAACATACAAGTTTGTTTGATATTGTTTAATTCGATAGTAATAGAACCATGTACCATACAGCGAATGAAAGCAAGATTCCTATAGGGAATATGGAGATTTTTACATTAAAAAAAAAAACGGTAGAGAAATTAGAGAATTACGGACATCCTAAAAGACAAGACGGCAATCCGACATCCGAAATCAGTGCATCATACATGATGTACTGTATATGTATTATAAATCAGTGCATCATACATGATGTACTGTATATGTATTATAAATCAGTGCATCATACATGATGTACTGTATATGTATTATAAATCAGTGCATCATACATGATGTACTGTATATGCGTGTTCATCATACATGATGTACTGTATATGCGTGTTCATCATACATGATGTACTGTATATGCGTGTTCATCATACATGATGTACTGTATATGCGTGTTCATCATACATGATGTATATGCGTGTTGCACACACGCTCTTGTTTGTTTCTATGGAAAAACAGCTGTAGTTTTTTTTTTTAATCATTTTTTTTATTTCATTCGATTCATGTAAGAATAAGCTTCACCTGCAGCCACTGCAGTGCGTAATGGCATTACAATCAGGGGATCAGTGTTGTTTTCGTCGACTAAAACTAAGACGAAAAATGTGGACTAGTGGACAACAGATTCAGTATAATTCATTTTACACTTGGTTGCATGCTGAAAATAGCTGATCTACAAGCTGTGAGCTTGTAGATCGGCTATTTTCAGCAAGTGTAAAAACACTCATTACGACGGCATCAAGACCCGCCAAAATACATTTTAGTCGACTAAATCAACTGTAGATTTAGTCGACTAAAATCTTACGACATTTAGTCGACTAAAACTAGACTAACACTAAGACATTCCAGGTGACTAAAATGTGACTAAAACTAAATGAAGTTTCAGTCCAAAGAAACTAAACTAAAATAGAAATTTGCTGCCAAAAACAACATTGCAGCGGATCCCCGATGTTATGGTCTTCGCTTGCTATGTTTGACTCCATGAGAATAGCATAATGTATCATACAGAGAATATAGCATAATGTATCATACAGAGAATATAGCATAATGTATCATACAGAGAATATAGCATAATGTATCATACAGAGAATATAGCATAATGTATCATACAGAGAATATAGCATAATGTATCATACAGAGAATATAGCATAATGTATCATACAGAGAATAGCATAATGTATCATACAGAGAATAGCATGAAAAGCAAACGAAGCGAATGAAAGCAAACTTTTCAAGGATTATGGAGAATTTTTACATTTAAAAAAATGGTTGAGAAATCACCGAATCATGGGCGTTTCAAATCTCAACATTCTTATGTGAGACCATACTAGAGTTCTCATCGGGCCCGAAATTTGAAGCCCGGCCCGCCCGGCCCTAACTGGGTCAGCCCGAAGCCCGGCCCTAAAAAATACCATAATGTTAGGCCCGAAGCCCTATAAAGCCTGACAAAGAAAAAAATGAACGCCACTTTAATGCATGGCCAGCGCAGCAGCATGCGCCGTCAGTGAACCCACTGACGGCGCGTGCTGCTGCGCTGGCCATGCATTAAAGTGGCGTTCTTTTTTTTCTTTCTGTGTGAGAGTGAGAACGGAGTTCAATGGACTTATTGCCGAAATAAAGGATTTATGTAGCTCACGTTAGACTGTTAATGTACCATTTCCATATCATTCTAATGGATTCCATTTCCAGTGGTGGTGAGTAGCTCCCCGTTTCCTCTGAAGTGAAGCTATGTCCAAGACCCCAAGTATCGTCCCCGTTCCGTGTCCAAAAGAACAAACATAGCCTACAAAGTTTACAAACCATCCATGCACCCGCTCATGGCGTGTCTCGACAGCTTAGAGATCTGTTATTTTAAATCGGGCACATATAACGAGGAGCGCCGCTGCCGCACTGAGGGACGGCGGTTATAATACTAATCATTTTGTAAATCAAATAGCCTGTAGCCTGCAGTGGACTGTAACATTGCGTGGTCAGATCATACACTACAGAATGATATGGATCGGTTGGTGACTATATGACGTTGATTAGGCCTAATGATTAGGTTATTCATCGCAGCCAGCTGGGTTTAACGAGATGGCTCAGTGCAACTGTTTTTGTCATGTTGCAGTCTATCGTGTGATAATCCGATTGATTTATAAAACATTTAGCATTATGAACTGAAGCAGAAGCTCATTTGGTGCGCCGCAAAACAGAGACCAGCCAGCGGTATAAACATTAAACAACCACCCCACCGTTCACTTCTCTCTGCCTGTGCAGTCAGTAATCCAGTCCAAGCCCCCCGCCTCCACTCCTCCGTCTTCCTCCTGTCACAAGTGAATCGCCATAGCGCAGCCCTCTTCATAATAAATACATACTTGTAGGCTATATAGCCTACACATTACACAAATAACAGTATTTTTGGGGCCCGGCCTGGCCCTAAAATGTCGGTCCGGGCCGGTCCGGGCCGGGCAGAAAATGAGAACTCTAGACCATACCCACTATACATCCCGACACTCACATTTTGCTGCACGCATGCATGCATGCACTGTTGCACACACCCTCTTTATTTGTTTCTATTGAAAAACACCAGTAAAATAACGTTTGTTGTATTTTATTTCATTCAAATCATGGAAAAAAGTGTATATTTTTGAAGCATTTTATTGAAACATTTAAAAACACAAATCTGTCATGGGGGTCACTGGCCCTGGGGGTCCTTGACATGGGAATGTCGCTGTGTGAGGATCACTGGTTTAAACAACATTAGGAGAAAAGCCCAAATAAGCACTTTAGAAACAAGAAAAGCAACCACAATTACCAATATTTACAAGCAACTTTACAGATGAACATTAGTGAGGACCGATTATATGAAGATAGGTTGAAAAGTGGTTAAGTTGTCCTTTAAGCTCTGTACATGGGCATTTAAAAATAAACATAGCCGTGTAAAAATAAATAAATAACGAAGACGAAAAATGTTCGTCGACTACCTTTTTCCACTGACGAAAACTAAATGGAAACTAAATAAAAACTAAGCTATGATGACTAAAACTAAGACTAAATATACTGACAATTTCGTCAACAAATAAAAACTAGACTAAAATGTTAGGAAGGGACTAGTGGACAAGAGATCCAGTACAAGTCATTTTACAATTAGTGGCATGCTGAAAACAGACTATCTACAAGCTCACAAGTTGTGGACTTGTAGATCGACTATTTCCAGCAAGTTATGCCGTCATTAGGACGGCATCAAGGCCTGCCGAAATACATTTTGTTCGACTAAATCAACTGTAGATCTAGTCGACTAAAATCTTATATTTAGTCGACTAAAACTAGACCAAGATGTCCACATGGTTCATGAAAAGTGGTGAAGTGGTCCTTTAACAACCTGATTTGGACCAAACCCAGTTTCCTCACAAACACTTTATTGATCTATCGGTCTGTGGTGTTAAAATGAAACAGATGACTGTTATTCATTGATTACATGTGACATTACATAGTCTCCCCTTTATCTGAATAATGGAAATATGAATTATCCCCTTGAACCCCATGACTATTATGGGGGGAATATTTCCCAAAATAGCAGATCTACAAGCTCATTGTCTATTTGCCCCCCCCCCCCCCTGACGGGTGGTAGCTCCAGGCACCACAAAGGGTTAATCAGGTGCTGCACATACACATAACTATTACTAGTAAATGCATAACTCTAGAAAACTATTTCACAAATCCAATAGTGTCTGTACCCACATGCAAGGTCGTTCCATGCACCTGCATGCAACTCAACACAGTTTTCTCCTTTACCACCATTAGGCTCATTAACAAACCAGTACCTGTAGACACATTAATACATTACAATACCTTCACAACAAGGATTTTATCTGAATGTTTATTTTTTATCATGATTTCAAATTATATTACATTATAATATAATGTAATATATACATATATATACATATATGTTTAAAAAAAACCTAAACATTCAGATCAAATATATATAATGATTATATATTTACGTACAAATTAACTGGACACTGAAATAGACAACGGATACAGAGTAACTGTTGTATTATAGCCTTTGATTCCATTTAGAAATAAATAATGTGAAATGTAGTTTGCTGAAAATAAATGTCGGGAATCCCTTTTGGGGTTCTGTACAGTATTACAAAATGTGATGCTGCTATCTAAATATTTGTTTTTCAGAAAACCTATAGGTCAGTATTTGGAAGGCGTTTATAGAATGGGCCTCAGTAGAATAATGAAGGTAAAGTCTTACGGTTGTGTGGTCAGTGGTGTTCCATCCACCCACTTCCACACTCCTTCTGTCTCGCTGTCGGTCAATCCAATCCACACACGACTGCCATCAACAAAGTCCTGGACAGAAAAGCAGCTGGTTACTGAAGTACAATGTGTACAATACTAGATGTGTGTCTCAACTAGATGGAGTAGGTTACACTTACAGCATGCGCACACGCACGCAGGGCTGCACGATATGGACAAAAATTCATATCACGATATATATGGCAGATATCTCGATATCGATACGATGACGATATATCGTGCAGCCCTAGCTGACACCGTCGTCGGGAGAGACTCCAGACCTGAATCGCCAGAACATATTTTCTTAATGGGTGTGGCTAGTGATGCAGGGCTGGAGCCAGGCTACAACAGGACAGAGGGACAAACGAGTGATGGTTTATTTTCCGAGGGGCACAGGCTAAAATAGAGGGCTGGCTTTAGAAGTGGACGATATATTGTCGATATAGACAATATATCGATATGTCGACGATATATCTATATCGCGATACCGTTGCCTTTTTGCGATACTGATATTGTGCATGTTCATACCTCGATAACGATACGATAACGATATATTGTGCAGCCCTAACGCACACACACACACACGCACACACACGCGCGCGCACACACACACACACACACACACACACACACACACACTGCACCTTCTTCTCTCTGCTCTTTATGGTCACCAGGTCAGATTGTCTGGCTGTACAGAATGCTCTGCTGTCCTCCCAGGTCTTCTTCTCAGTAGAGATGTAGTAACACCCATCACCACCTAATGTAAATCCATGTGTTCCTAACAACAACATATAATGTTAGACACTGTTTTTAATGTGATTAATGACAAAATGATGAACAACATGATATAAGAATGTATAAACACAGTGACGTCTCACTGACCACAAAGAATCCTCTTCACTTCATGTCTGCTCAGTAACTCATCATAACTGGTCTTCCACTGGTCTCTCTGGTCAGTCATGGTGTTAAGTCTGGTCATTAACTGGCCTCTCTGTTCAGTCATGTTGTTAAGTCTGGTCATTAACTGGCCTCTCTGTTCAGTCATGTTGTTAAGTCTGGTCATTAACTGGCCTCTCTGTTCAGTCATGTTGTTAAGTCTGGTCTGGAACTCATCAAAACTGGTCTTCCACTGGCCTCTCATGTCCAAATCTGCTAGAAGGATAATCAACAAACTAGTTAGTTAGTTAGTTTTACATCCAACTTCATTGCATTTGCCATACATCGGCGGTGGCGCTTGACGTCGCGTAACATCGCTTAACTGCAGATAAGTTGCTCTCTCAATTTACTGTAAAAAAACATATCCCAGCAACTGCAGAGAGAGAGAGAGAGAGAGAGAGAGAGAGGGATTCGCGGGGGCCCGCTGGTTTTATCTGTCGTGAGTGACGTAAAAAAAACCCATCCATCGATCATCTGACAGCCCGGGCCCCCAAGATGTCCGGGCCGGGGGGAGACCCCCCCCCTTCCCCCCCAGTATCTCCGCGCCTGCATGTAGCATTTGTCATTGTAAAGTATCTGTGTGTCCACAAGGACAGACAGTTAGCAGACAGGACCAGGTCTTAAAGGTCCACACTGCAGTCATTTATTTTGGTGTTGTCGGACAAATGTCTATAATTTGGGCTGTATATGCTCTGCGTCAATTCACTCCTTATTGCACGCACGCACGCACGCACGCACACACACACACACACACCCTCACACACACACACACACACACACACACACACACACACACACACACACACACACACACACACACACATCTTCTAATATCAGACTTTGTATTGAACTCTTTCCTGCATGTGTTCTTTTATTCAATCAAACTATTCCTCACTCAAATATGAGACATAAAGATACAGTAGTGTTTTATAAAATGCTACTCACTGAGTATGACCAGGACAATGATGCCAGCCAATAGGAGCAGCCCCACACATGCTGCAACAGCTTTGAAGAAATTCTTCTTAAATCCTGAATGTTGTAAACATCAGATTATCATTATTTTATACATTAATTCAGAGCACATGCATTGTGTTGCTACAGTAATATGATTGCATGTGAATAAAGGTTAATGTACCATTAAACACCATTCTGAACGGGATCCCATTTTGGTGTTAGCATCATGTTATGCTTTAGATATTGAAAAATGGCAGATCTACAAGCTCATAGCGCGCCACCGAGTGGCGCGCTACGAGCTTGTAGGTCTGCTATTTTTGAAAAGTCGAAGAACGACTGACATTTTTAGTATCTGATCTCAGGTCAGAATTGGTTCATCAGACCAGTGTGTGTCCAGTGGAAACCTCGTATGAATCTGATCTCAGGTCAGAATGGGTTAAGCATTGACAAGAGTGGCACTGTGATTTGGCTGCACCGACACTACAACTGCTATTGCGTAAGATCGATATATGTGTTTATACTTAACCCATTTAGGCCTGACGTCGAACATTTAAAAATGTCTTTTTAAAATGTTTGTTTTTTTCTGAAATACCTCATGTTTCTATATCGGTGGTGCTCAATATTTCATGCCAAGGACCCCAAAAACTATATGTAATATGCCTCCGCCCCCCCATCTGAAAATATATTGTTCCAGGGACCTCCCCAGAAGCAAAGATTTGAGTTAAAATGTTCACTCTGTAATAATATATATTCAAAGATTTGAGGCACATTTTCACGATTTTTCAAAAATAGCAGACCTACAAGCTCGTAGCGTGCCACTCAGTGTCGCGCTATGAGCTTGTAGATCTGCTATTTTTCAATAGCTAAAGCATAACACCAAAAGGGGTTCCCGCCCCAAAATGGGTTAAATCATTGTATTATTATTAGTAGTAGTAATAGTATTTTTTTTTTTACCTCCATGCTGTGCTGTGTTCTCAGGGGCAGAACCTCGGAGGTTTTCGTAGTCGGTTAGTTCTATACCTCCATGCTGTGCTGTGTTCTCAGGGGCAGAAACACAGAGGGTTTCATAAGTGTCGTCGGTCGGCTGTGGTGTGGTGTATATGCTGTCTTCAGACATTTTAGGTTGAGTTGAGTTGAGTTTCTGAGTTGAGTTGAGTTTCTGAGTTGAATTGAGTTGAGTTGAGTTTCTGAGTTGAATTGAGTTGAGTTGAGTTTCTGAGTTGAGTTGAGTTGAGTTTCTGAGTTGAGTTGACTCCAGTTGAGGTGGACACGTCTTCAGATATCGTAGTGGGTTTTCAGACTGCTCTCCTTGTACAGCTTGATGGGACAGAAGTCACAAGAGAGGACGTTTGAAGATGGACTCTTTGAGAGAACGGCGATGTGGTCAAATTGCACTGCTTCCAGCCAATCAGAAAGCAGCTATACTGTGGTGTGAATTTCCTCAGCAATGATGCCGGTGGATTGACACATATGTGACCGGGGACAGTGGTTTGATATACAAGGGGGACATGGTCATTTTTCAGTTCTTTACATATTATGAAACTGCACACTGTAACCTTTCAAGGTGGATTGACACATCATAGAAAAAGAGAACAAAGACATTAGGGCTGTGAATCTTTGGGTCTCCCACGATTCGATTTGATTCTCAATCCAAAAACTTTTTTTTTTTTAATTCAAAAGCATTTTTTCTCCAGATTCAAAACGATTTTCTATTCAAAATGATTCTCGATTCCATACATAGGATTTCATCACAATCTACTCCAGTCTTGAACTGAAGTGACTAAATACTACAGTAACTTGAAAATGACTGAAGACATGATGTTTACTGTGATTAGGGTAATCTTACATTTCATATCACAGACACCATGTAGTGAAAACTCCTTTAACTGTAACCAGAAAAAAATATATATATTAATCGATTTTTAATCGTTCATAACGGAATCCCTAAATCCCTAAAAAGACATGCACAACCCCAACCCAAACTTGGGCAGGTGTGAGCGATTAAGAGCTAGCTAGTAGCCAAAAAGCTGCATGTGCGCGCGCCCCCGTATCATGCAGGAGTGACGTCAGGAGAAGGCTAATCGTGCTACACAATTTAGCTCAAGTCACTGAATCGAACATTAAAGGTATATTCAGTGATTTCACTTAATTCAAATATCACTTATTTTTTGTAATATATAATAATAATCCTCCCTACTAGAGTGTGCTGACCATATAAGGAGTTCCTCCCTGTCCCAAGTGCGCCCCTGGGGTAAAAAAAACGTAGGTTTCGTTTTTGGCTATAGGTGGCCAAGTCTTCATCCAATCAGGATGAGAGGGGCCTTCCGCCAATAATGATTGAGCAGAGGCTGGCCTTGGTGTGCGTGCTGTTGGCCTGTCGCACTTCCCCCCCCCCCCCCCCCCCCAAGAAAGCTTAGAGAAGGAAAAGACACCACCGTCATGGTGTCACGTGACTGGACGCCAGGGCTGCGCCATGACACCCCACCACGCCCCCATGTGCAAGAACTCGCAGCGGAAGTTCGATGAATACATTGGAGTGGATGGGAGCCCGCTGGACATCTTGTAAAGAAACATTATTTATGAACGATAGCGACCTTTGTCATATAATCGGTCCAGGAATATAATAGAAGACATATCACAGACTTGCTAACTGTTTCATTTTATTCAGAAATTTAAAGAGCACAGGGTACGTTTCTGGGCTGCATGGGCTTAGCCTGACTCCGCCAGCTGGTGGCAGTATTGGGTTCACATCACAATCCTGCCTTCAAAAGCCTATATTGTTTTTAATTCATCAACATTACAAACTAAATAACGCTTTAAAAATGTTGAGAATAAAGGATTTTGCAATATTACAAGTCAGTGGTGTTTGATGAAATACTTTTTTTCACTAAAGTAAAAGTTGCCTAGCAGTATCACAATGTAATATGCTCTACAAGTGGTTAAGTTTCAGAATAAATACGCAAATTAACAGTAGCCTTGGGACCAACCCACCTAGTATAATACAACAGTAGTTTTAAGTAGTACAATACAACTTAATAGTAGTCCAGTAATAACTAATAATTGTAGTGAAAGTATAATATTTGCATGTGAAATGTAGAGGTAATTAAACGATTTAAGAGTCATGTGTCCCTCAAAATATAGTGGACACTAGCGAAACTAAAAGGTTTGCTTTGGACGAATATATCTGTAACTGTTATTTGATGGAGGAGAACACCACACAGCAGCAGTAGCCTACTGGAGCCATAGCAGTCACACTCCTGTAACTTAAGTCAAGTGTGCATGGCATGCTTACCGGCTACGTGCGCTCACAGTCAGCTCAGGTATATAAACAGTTAAAGCTGTTGTTATGCAAAGTAGTGGCTATTTGAATTCGGCACGGTAGCCTACTTTACACGGTGTGAAAATAGGGGGAGGTGGGCGGGTTGGTCCTAAGGCTACTGTTAATATGAAAAAAAGTATTTCATCAAACACCACTGACTTGTAATATTGCAAAATCCTTTATTCTCAACATTTTTAAAGCGTTATTTAGTTTGTAATGTTGATGAATTAAAAACAATATAGGCTTTTGAAGGCAGGATTGTGATGTGAACCCAATACTGCCACCAGCTGGCGGAGTCAGGCTAAGCCCATGCAGCCCAGAAACGTACCCTGTGCTCTTTAAATTTCTGAATAAAATGAAACGGTTAGCAAGTCGAAAAACACCCAGTCGGAAAACAATCTGTGATATGTCTTCTATTATATTCCTGGACCGATTATATGACAAAGGTCGCTATCGTTCATAAATAATGTTTCTTTACAAGATGTCCAGCGGGCTCCCATCCACTCCAATGTATTCATCGAACTTCCGCTGCGAGTTCTTGCACATGGGGGCGTGGTGGGGTGTCATGGCGCAGCCCTGGCGTCCAGTCACGTGACACCATGACTGTGGTGTCTTTTCCTTCTCTAAGCTTTCTTGCCCCCCCCCACTGTAGAGCGTGTACATGTGCACATCTTGCTACAGAGGCGGACCGGGTTTTTTTTCCAAATCACCCAAATCACTGAATGCTCCTTTAACTCTTTTTTCCCCAAGTCTGTATATATAGATAGAGTTAAAGAAGTCCCAACTACAGTCATTTGAATTTCATACTTTGATGTTTCCGATTGATTTGAACCTGGGCAGGAAGGCTATTTCTCAGCAGAATGTTTAAGCATTACCTAAATGATTCTTTCCTTGTATTGTTTCATTCTGATGGTGTGAAAGAAAGGCTGTTTTAATTGTACTGAAGAGTCTTTGAAGAGTCTCTTTTCACACTTTTATACTAAGACAATTTATTGGACTGTAGGCTGTCAGGGTCAAGGTCGATGTCAGGGTCAAGGTCGGGGTCAGGGTCAAGGTCAGGGTAGTTTGTACAAGTGGTGACCCTCTGAAGCACAGCTCTGCACCAGATAGAACCCTTCAGAAAGGCCTAGTTGAACTGAAAGGGTCAATGACCTCGTGTGAGAGAAGAATAGAGAAGTTGGCTTCGTGGCATTGTTGAGAAAGAGTCTTACTGTCAGAATCAAGGGAGAGACAGGAACACACAGGGGAGAAGTTGTCAATATTGCAGAGCTGCCAATGACACACGTATTGACCCTCTTCACACGCACTCATGTATTTCTCAGGTGGGGGGGGGGGGGGGGAGCGAGAGAGAGAGATCCACTGGTGAGTGATTAAAGGGATTGACTATTTTAATAATTTGTGATGTAGTCTGTCTTAGCTATCATATTTTTTATGGAAATCAATATGGATATTGTATAGTAATCATAGGCACACATCATGAAGGCCAATAGGAGAGATGATACATATATTTTCAAATGATACATATTTTAATATGATTATGGCAAAGAATTCACAGAATGTCACTGCACTGAGAGACCTGCAGCTGCTGTGTATACTCCCTCAGCTCCACTATACATCTCCTTACAACAGTGGTGTTTAATCCATTCTGGGTGCGGGAACTCCTTTTGGTGTTTTAAGCATTATGTTGAAATGCTTTAGCTGTTGAAAAATAGCAGATCTACAAGCTCATATAGCGTGGCACCGAGTGTAGGTCTGCTATTTTTTGATTTTTTTTAAAAATGTGGTGCAAATCTTTGAACGTTTGTAACTCAAATCTTTGCTTTTGGGGAAGTCTCTGGAACAACATATTTTCAGATGGGGCTCGGCGGCCGATTACATATATTTTTGGGGGTCCTTGAAACATGAAAATGTTTGAGAACGACGGACATAATTAGAAACACAGGATTTTCAAAAAACTTTAGAACTTGGCATTTGTAGAATCGTCCTCAGGTCTAAATGGGTTCATAAACAACCCATCGCTAGGAAGGGCAAAACCTCCATCACAGATTGGTACCGTCTGTACAGAAGGGTAAAACCTCCATCACAGATTGGTACCGTCTGTACAGAAGGGTAAAACCTCCATCACAGATTGGTACCGGCTGTACAGAAGGGTAAAACCTCCATCACAGATTGGTACCGTCTGTACAGAAGGGCAAAACCTCCATCACAGATTGGTACCGGCTGTACAGAAGGGCAAAACCTCCATCACAGATTGGTACCGGCTGTACAGAAGGGCAAAACCTCCATCACAGATTGGTACCGTCTGTACAGAAGGGTAAAACCTCCATCACAGATTGGTACCGTCTGTACAGAAGGGCAAAACCTCCATCACAGATTGGTACCGGCTGTACAGAAGGGCAAAACCTCCATCACAGATTGGTACCGTCTGTACAGAAGGGTAAAACCTCCATCACAGATTGGTACCGTCTGTACAGAAGGGTAAAACCTCCATCACAGATTGGTACCGGCTGTACAGAAGGGCAAAACCTCCATCACAGATTGGTACCGGCTGTACAGAAGGGTAAAACCTCCATCACAGATTGGTACCATCTGTACAGAAGGGTAAAACCTCCATCACAGATTGGTACCGTCTGTACAGAAGGGTAAAACCTCCATCACAGATTGGTACCGGCTGTACAGCACGAGTCGTGGAGGAGGAGGGGGGGGGGGGGGGTCTGGCTTCGGTTTGAAAAAGTATTTTTGTTTTTGGTTCGAGGTCCTCCCCGAACCAACCTTGATAGAGTTCAATTCGGAGCTATGATTACCCTCTATATGTAGTCGAGAAGAGCCATTCACTACCCCGCGCCCCCCCCCCCCCCCCCCCATGGAAGATCCTCAAAGGACCCCCAGACCCCACATTGGGAGTCGGTTGACGTGCCGTCGTTGTTAAGATGTGAACTTAAATCATTTAGTGTGAATCTTTCTTCCTTTTAATGAAGGCTCTGTTCCGTTTATTGTCTTTCTAGAGCGCAACACCCTGATCAGAATGGAACACATGCCTTAAAGATGGAGTGCCACATTTTTTTCAGTTTTTCATGTGTCTATGAGGTAATAGTAGTAGTCATTAGACACCCTACCAGCTCAGTGGCCTTGTGGTTAGAGTGTCCGCCCTGAGACTGGAAGGTTGGGGTTCGATCCCCGCCCGGGTCATACCAAAGACTCTAAACATGGGACCCAATGTCTCCCTGCTTGACACTCAGCATCGAGGGTTGGTTTGGGGGTAAGTCCCTGCGACATACTAGCGTCATGTCCAGGGGGTGTACTTGTACATCAAGCTGCCTCACGCTACAGAAACATGAGATAGGCTCCTGCCCCATATGGGCCTCATGGCTCGGCAAGGCTACTTAACTTTAACTTCATTAGACACCCTGGAGTCGTTTTTATGTGCAATGGTGTATTAACTTTGTATTTAGGGTTTCTTCCTGGAGGCTGAACCCTTGACAGTCAAACGACAGTCAAATGAAATAAACAGTAATATAGTGTCATCACACTATCAGCCCCTCCTCCAACCCCTCCCCCTTTATCATACAACTACAGCTGTGGGTGCAGCTTCAGTTCAGGTGGATCACCACCCATCACCACCCACCAGGCAAACCAGGCATACTTAATGAACTGGTGGGCGTGTCCACATAAAAGCATGATTTTAACAAATACTGTACACTTTTTTGGAAAAAGGTTCTTCCTCCTTATATTATAATAATACCTGATGATCATGTTTTAGGGTGGAAAACAAATCGTGGCATGCACTCGCATCTTTAATGAATATCATTGGTAATTAACACAGGAAATAACCTTACAAAACGATGTCAATATGGCTGATGTGCAAAGGTCCTATATTGGCAGATACAACACAGAGTAATAGTACAGCACAATCAATAAGACCAAGCCTGATTTACAAGGTCAATCACTTGCTCAACGCTGAATCAATAAAGCATTCCAGACCATAAAGGGGAATGTTGTGGTAAAAGTTTCACATGTGCTTGTGTTCAAATGTCTTCTAACTTGTGAAGGACATTGATCGGTGAATCGGTTGTGAATGACATTGATCGGTGAATCGGTTGTGAATGACATTGATCGGTGAATCGGTTGTGAATGACATTGATCGCTGAATCGGTTGTGAATGACATTGATCGCTGAATCGGTTGTGAATGACATTGATCGGTGAATCGGTTGTGAATGACATTGATCGGTGAATCGGTTGTGAATGACATTGAAAAAATAAAAGGCTTCGCAAGTGCAAAAAGCTGTTTTATTTACACTTCCTGATTATCATCTTGTCACCACAAATCATTGGTTTGAATGCTTTAAACCCATTTTGACCTGAGATCAGATTCTAAAAATGTCTTCTACATCCTGACAGTTTTCTGAAAAAGCTATGTTTCTATGTCGGTGGTTCTTCAATTAAAAAAAAATAGCAGACCTACAAGCTCGTAGCACACCACTCGGTGGTGCGCTATGAGCTTGTAGATCATGTGTGACATTGTGGGCGGCTGTGGCTCAGGAGGTAGAGCAGGTCGTCCAATGATCCCTGGGTCGGCGGTTCGAATCCCGGCTCCTCCTCCTGTCCACATGTCAAATTGGGCAAAGACACTGAACCCTACATTGCCTTCAATGAGTCGGTCGGTGTGAGCTCAGCTTGCCACCATTGGTGTGTGAATGTGGGAAGTGAGGACGCTGGCGTCGACTGTTCGCCACTTCACCTCCCAATGTATGAATGAATGAACCGTTGTGAAGCGCTTTGAGCACTTGGAAAAGCGCTATAAAAATGCAATTAATCATTACATGCAACAAGGGCCCCGTTTTGGGCCAGCTTTAGTTTTCATACATAGACTAACTCTACCAGGTGAGCTACCAGGTGTACCGCTACTAGTACCAGGTGAACTACCAGAGCTTTATACTAATACTCGCACAGATATTAGTTACTGTATCTCTTCAATCATGTGTGATGTCAAGATGACTTCCTTGATGGGATCATTTTAAATGACTCACTTCTGCGTGGTTGCTGATTTGTCCATAGATTATACAGTATGTATGTAGTATATGTACGGTTATCAGTTGACGATGAGGGAATAACCGAGGTGTGAAATGGTGACGCTTGTATACAAAATGCATTAAAGTTTTCAATAATCATGCACAAATAGTTACACAATAAAGGTCATGACATGTCATGCATATACAGTAGCACTTTTCACTCTACGTTGCATAATATGCATGATATGGGTTAACCCATTTTGGGCGGGAACCCCTTTTGGTGTTAGCATTATGTTATGCTTTAGCTATTGAAAAATAGCAGATCTACAAGCTCATAGCGCGCCACCGAGAGGCGCGCTATGAGCTTGTAGGTCTGCCATTTTTTTTTAATCGAAGAACCACATAGCTTTTTCAGAAAACTGTCAGGATGTAGAAGACATTTTTTTAGAATCTGATCTCAGGTCAAAATGGGTCAATATCCGTCATGAAATGATACCAGAGAAGAGAAGGACTAATATGTGAATAGGGAAGGAAGCTACCGACAGGCCTGCATTTCTAGTAACTGATCTCAGATCTGTGTTGTCGTCTACAGAGATTTCCATTTCAGAAGATGTTTCCTGGGAGCTGCTGTGGTTTTGTCATCAGTTCTTAAAATGGCAATAGTGATTGCACAATGCACATGCAATCATGTAATCACATGGAATTAGTTGTTTAGTTAAAGCTAAATTGTGTCATACTTTGCTATTATGGGCGCTGGTGGTCACCATTGTATGACACTTTAAATTAGGTAGGTGTAAGCTCCCCCTAAAGGTGTCAATATACTGTATTTGTGAATTAATCATTTATTTCCCAAACTGCACATAACTCGGGCATATGTCTTGCATGGCGAGTGGCGACACGTAAGCGTGTGTGTGTGCGTGCGTGCTCATAGATTGTGGAAAATTATTGTAAATCTTTCACCAGGTTGAAAGTGGTAGTTAAGATGGCAGCAGCCTGTGTTGAGTGTCCACTATGCTGTGGGACTAGTAGTGTCTTTCCCCTGGTCATTGTTCTTCTCATCCTGTCCCCTCTGCTCCTCTCCAGGTCCCAGAGGAGGACATTGTCTCATCCTGTCCCCTCTGCTCCTCTCCAGGTCCCAGAGGAGGACATTGTCTCATCCTGTCCCCTCTGCTCTGCTCCTCTCCAGGTCCCAGAGGAGGACATTGTCTCATCCTGTCCCCTCTCTCTGCTCCTCTCCAGGTCCCAGAGGAGGACATTGTCTCATCCTGTCCCCTCTGCTCTGCTCCTCTCCAGGTCCCAGAGGAGGACATTGTCTCATCCTGTCCCCCTCTCTGCTCCTCTCCAGGTCCCAGAGGAGGACATTGTCTCATCCTGTCCCCTCTCTCTGCTCCTCTCCAGGTCCCAGAGGAGGACATTGTCTCATCCTGTCCCCCTCTCTCTGCTCCTCTCCAGGTCCCAGAGGAGGACATTGTCTCATCCTGTCCCCCTCTCTCTGCTCCTCTCCAGGTCCCAGAGGAGGACATTGTCAGCGTGACGGCCGTCCTCCAGAAGCAGAGGAAGGAACCCGCCGCCAGTTGATTTCGCCCGAAACTCAACAGATGTCAGAGCCTCCCGCTCCGTTCGAGTCGACCCCGCCCACCCACCCACCCGCCGACAGACCAACGCTTTCTAGGAGCTTTTTTTTTGGGGTGGCAGGGCTACGCCGGAGGAGGAGGCGGAGGAGGCTAATTTACTCTCACTCTTAGGTCGAATGACCCTTTTTTCAACACGGGTGTCGCTCGACATAAAATGACGCATTCTCAACTGAGAGTTCAAAAAGTTGAAAATACGTTGGTGCTCGTCGAGCGACGCGCTGAAAGGGTTCTTGGAGGATGTATAAATTTGCCTTACCTCTCTGTGTGCCTATAGACTGGCACTGCGATGCCAGCCGCTATTAACCCTACTATGAACCCGTTGCCATGACGACTGCCGGGAGCACACTTCTCTAAATGTTGTGCGACGAGCGAGAGCACGTTGTGCCCGAGAAAGACCTCTTTGTCTTAAAAAACCCATTTTGACCTGAGATCAGATTCTAAAAAATGTCTTCTACATCCTGACAGTTTTCTATGTCAGTGGTTCTTTGATTTTTCAAAAATAGCAGACCTACAAGCTCGTAGCGCGCCACTCGGTGGCGCGCTATGAGCTTGTAGATCTGCTATTTTTCAATAGCTAAACATGACATGATGCTAACACCAAAAGGGGTTCCCGCCCCAAAATGGGTTAAGGTACTTGGTTTGCGCGGTGGTGTCGCGCAACTGGAAATAGCCGATATATATACCAGCTCACAACGTGTCGCCAACGTGCTGTGAGCTTGTAGATCGGCCATTTCCTGCGGTCGACACACAGCCGCACGACTAATTAAATGAGCCTTTCCATATTCGGGGGAACTGACACATTGGGGCTCGCCTTCATTTATAAACACAACACAAGACACACATGAACGCACAATTGGATCTAAATTAAGTGCACAGATATATTTACAAATATATGTGCGTAAAATGTGTATGTTCAGAATCTGCATATATATACAGTATTTCATTAGGGCTCATTCACTCGCTCCCATGAGAACCCACAGACCCGAGTAGCGATGGGTTCTGAGGTTCTGTTGTACTTGTAAATGTTCTGTCGAGTCTTCCAGCGCCGTTTCTGTCGCCACGTACAGCTGAAGGAGACGATGGCGTCATTGGTTGATTTCTTACTTGGGACCATCAGGTGTTTTTGGTTTAGTAGTGAGAAGCACAAAGGTCAAAGGTCGAATAGACCTAATGCAGTACCATGTTCATTTATATTGCAAAGACATGTAGAAGTAGAAGATTTTCATTATTATTTTTTTCAAGACGAGGCTCCCTAGTTTTTTTAATTTGAATTGAATGTGCAGGTAATGTTATGAAAAGAGACTACTAACTAGAACCCTCAGGTTTGGGTTGGGATTTATTAGGGCTGGAGTGGCCGTTATAGCGTTGAGGAGGGGCAACATGGACACCCCTCCCAAACATATCCGACTACTATTAAAGCACAACAGCTCCGCGGTTATCAGTGGTGCAGTTCAACAGTGGAAGGATGCTTGTTTATATATATTTTTTAGTTTTTGCCAGACCCTATAGGGGAGTGCCTATACGAGTCAGTGTTGGTGACTGACTGACTCCGCATTGTTGGAACACACGTGTGTGTGACTAATAGCCGTGACTATATCCCATTCTGACCTGAAATCAGATTCATACGAGGTTTCCACTGGACACACACTGGGTCTGATTAACTCATTCTGACCTGAGATCAGATTCTAAAAATGTCAGTCGTTCTTTGATTTTTCAAAAATAGCAGACCTACAAGCTCGTAGCGCACCACTCGGTGGCGCGCTATGAGCTTGTAGATCTGCTATTTTTCAATAGCTAAAGCATATCATGATGCTAACACCAAAATAGGTTCCCGTATAGAATGGGTTATACTATACATATTATAGATGGATGCCGAACATAGCCAATATACAAACTAAAAGCTTATTCTCAGCATGTGACGCCATCGATCGATAGAGTATAAAGCATATTATTCCCTCGTCTGCTGTCGTCGTTTTGCCGACAAATTCAAAGAAACGCAAGACCGATGCAATCTGATGTTAACCCATTTAGGCCTGACGTCGAAATTTAAAACATGTCTTTTTGTGGTGGTTCTCAATATTTCGTGTCAATGACCCCAAAAAATATATTTAATTGGCCGTCGACCCCCATCTGAAAATATGTTGTTCCAGGGACCCCCCACGAGAAGCAAAGATTTGAGTTAAAGACTGAAACGTCACAATAAAAAAAAAATAGCAGACCTACAAGTTCACATGAGCTTGTAGATCTGCTATTTTTCAATAGCTAAAGTATAACATAATGCTGTAAATGCCAAAAGGGGTTAATTTAAATCCAAACTGCCCATCAAGTCACTGGACATAAAGCTTTTTGTAATGGACAAAACTGACACAAGATTTTGGAATGCGCTCATTTTGCTTTGATTTAACGAACATTAGATCTTCAACACATGCTCTGCGTTTTCGAAGCGGGAAATAACTTCATTAGTTCATAGTTGGCATTGGCCGGATAAATGCATTCGCTTAAAAAAAAGTAATATTTTATTTCAAAAGAATGACTCGACTTCCAGTTTCCCAGGCCTGCCACCAGAACAGAAATTAGATGGCATTAATAAGGGGACATCGCCGGAAAGGGTCCAGGGTTCAGGCTGAACTTGCCTAGTCTTATTTCTAAAGGTCAACATTTCTTATTTTAAAAATGTTCCCCAAGGTCAAGAACACTCATGTCTTATAATTTGTTATTTGCACAACAAACTCAAGACTTTAGCTGTTTAACATTTAGATGTGTTTTCTTATAGGTACACTTACATTTTGTACATTTTTGAAGTAAAACAAGTATTCTGTTCTGTTCTCACACTTTGTAATTGTGTGCCCTTCATTCAATAAAGAGTATTGAATTGACATCATTATTTCGCTTCATTGAAAACATCACCCCCGTAGTAAAACATTGGAACGTGTGTTAGGGTTAGGTACAGAGATCACTGATGTCCCTCTTTGCCTGGGCCAGTCCCTCATTTCCAAGACTTTTCAGGCGTCCCACAAATTGAGACCCTGTCCCACATTGTGACTGTTGACAGTCCAAATGCCCTAATAGTTGGCCTTCTGTCTCTCTCATTGTCTCTTCCCGCAAGATGTGTTTTTAAGCCTGTTAAAATGTGGGACACCAGAGGAGTTTATAAATGATAGCCAATAGGCTTATGGTTGAATATGACATCAAGGCATTTAATAGCAACTCAAGTAGTAAGTTGCTTACCCGGTACTCCAGTATTGCTTGTGTGGGACAAGTGGGATTGGGGGGGACGGGGTCCCCCCATCCCACTTGTCCCACACAAGCAAGGGACTTCTATCCCTCAAATGGATCTGGTCACCCTTGCTATCATAAAATAGCGGTACAGTATATGTTGCATAATCCATGTTGAATGGTCATCTCGAAGCGTCTTTCCTTCAGCTGATACATACACGCTGCTGGTCAGGTTTGATGTTGAATAAACGTGCAGGAAACACTGATATGACAAAACCACGCCTGAACTCAAAAGTTGACACATAAATAAAATAAGAATGATGTCACAAGGATTTATTTTAGGAAAGTGTGTGTGTGTGTGTGTGTGTGTGTGAGGAGGACACTCCAAATATATAGACCGTTGTGCATTATTACATTTTGGTTCCCCTTGCATTTATCATTTGCAATCTTTTGACAGCAACATTCTATTGTCACCATGAGTTGTCAACCCAAAGGATTTCTAAAGCAGAATGGTAAATGTATTTTTTTTTTTAATATATGACCAGATTAAATATACGAATAAGATTATTCAAACTGACTGCAGTTTGAATTGATTACAGTATGCAATATTTCATGTACAGACTAGTAATGTGATAAGAGTCGCCTTCCATAACAGACTTTGATACTCAACCACATCTCACTCAGTGTTTTTGGCGGCACGTTTAGATTTTTAGTCATAGTCTCTTGAATAGCTTTAATTTAGTTTTAGTCACATTTTAGTCACCTGGAATGTTTTAGTGTTTAGTCTAGTTTTAGTCGACTAAATATCCTAAGGTTTTAGTCGACTAAATCTACAGTTCATTTAGTCGACTAACATGTATTTTGGCGGGCCTTGATGCCGTCGTAATGACTGATTTTACACTTGCTGAAAATAGACGATCTACAAGCTCACAAGCTTGTAGATCAGCTATTTTCAGCATGCAACAAAGTGTAAAATTACTTATACTGTATCTCTCGTCCACTAGTGCCTTCTTGACATTTTTATCTAGTTTTTATTTGTTGACGAAAATGTCACTATAATATTTTAGTCATGGTAGCTTAGTTTTCATTTAATTTACATGTAGTTTTCGTCAGTGAAAAATGGTAGTCGACAAAAAAAATGGCATAGTTTTAGTCTACGAAAACAACACTGAATTCATCTCACTTCAACAAAGTGACCAACATTACTGTATCTCTTTTCCCTCCAGTTGTTCGTTCCACTGTTGATTCTCCTGCTCATCGAGGTCAGACCACTAGAGGCCAGTGTTCCTGTCTCTGCTGAACAAACAGCCTGACTGTAAAGGTACTCTGGAGTCTGGACCGAGCTAAGGAGCTTTCCAAGCTAGTGAGAGAAGAACCAAAGTAGGCATTAGAAGCGTACAGTATGTAAGTATACCAGTCAGTGATTGCCTGGGAACAAACTCCCACTGTAATCAATCATGATATTGCTTTGGATTTAAATGTTTTTTTAAGCATTATACATTTTCTAAATAAATGATATGTATTTGTATATACTCTTTGTCTTATTCTTCATGCAATAGAGATTCAACATGTTCTAGCCTTTACTTTTGTTTTGGCCTAATGTGGAATGCATCCATATAGCTTTAAAGGACCTATAACGTAAAATTCAACTTTTTCAATTTATTTTGTGTTTTTGGGGCTCCCATAATTATGTGTTTTCTCTCCCCACAAATAACCAATTTTGAACAATCAGGCTATATCATATCAATGGAAATTTCTCTCAGGAACAGCTCAACTGATTTTGTCCTCATCGTGATGTCATCAATGTCACCCTACTTTGTATAATTCCTCCTCTTCTTCAGTCTGCAGTTCCAAATTTGCATTTCCACTTTGTTTTCAAAGTCCAGAAAGAAATGACAAGGACTGGTTATATCAGAGTGGTGAGTGGCTCAAACCATTAGAAATAACTTTGAGGGACATAGACAATAGCCTATATGATATTAAATATTAAAAGCAGTTTTAAAATGCATGTGGTTTGCGCTTTAAACACAGTGCTTTATTCTTGCTCGCCATGTTAACCGCTGTAGCCTACTGACATGAACCATGGCTTTGCTGATTTAATAGTTTATTTAGTGACAAGCTGCTCTATCGATCTCCAGTGACCGTAATTAATCAACTTGCCAAAGAGGCAAAAACAAATGAGGAGTTCTAATATACTTCCTAATTACAAACGCACAGTTTTGTTTTCTGTGCCTTCAGAATGATTAATTGTTCTGCTCTGGCCCATCTCTCCCCTGTGATTGGATTACTTTGCCCGAGGTGTGAAACGCTGATAAGAATCATCTTCGGGGAGCCAACCGGTTCGGACTCCAATCACCATAGTCCATATTGCAATTTGCGGACAGATGGACGGTGCACCGCAAGCGAGATAAGGCTGTCGATCTCTGTCACGTCAATGCAAAGGGAAACAACTGCCCTGCAACCAAGACGGATGTGTGTGTGTGTGTGTGTGTGTGTGTGTGTGTGTGTGTGTGTGTGTGTGTGTGTGTGTGTGTGTGTGTGTGTGTGGGCCGTCTTCATTAAATTAAGTTTTCATTTCATATTCAGTGATAAAAAGGTTTCATGATCCTATCAGGAGTTCCCAAACATGTTCAGCTCAAAATAGAAAAACACTTAACTTCCAACTTATCTTCATTATAATTGGTCCTCCTCACTAATGTTCATGATAAAATAAAGAATCTACTCCGTCTGTGTCTCATATGAGGGCTGTCGGCAGTTTGAGTAACACCATTTCTTTTTTTTAAAGAAGATTTAATAATATATTTAGATTTGTATTATCGTGAGAATGATGGCTCTCCATTTTTGCATTGCAACTTTTCAGGAATAGAAAACCTGCAGTTTCTATTTTAGCTTAGATTCCCCATTGATGATGTCACTGGTGGACGGGTTTCGGAACTGCCAACATCCCTCCGATGAGAGCTGACACAGACTGAGTAGAACTTTTCTTTTTGCTATTTTATCATGATTATTAGTGAGGACAAATTATATGATAGGTTGAAAAGTGGTCCTTTAAGAAGATAATAAAGAAATCACAAAAAATCCAGACTCGCAACCTATAACGTGACCCTATTGTTTAATAGCTTTGTACATCATTGACTTGATTTGCAATGTTGTCTTTTGACTCATTTTAGCATTAGGCCTACTGCCACTGATTTCATCATCTGATTTTTCTCCGTTCTCTGGTTAAGAAGGTGAGTGCATGGATGCTGCTGCTGCCTGGTATAGAGGGTATATGCGCATGCATAAATCGAGTAACGGGTCCATTTGGTTCCATTTGTACACTCTCTGAGTTAAATTAACAGTGGTTTTACGATATAAATTGGGGGTACCAGAGATATAAATGCCATTAAATTGGGGGTCCGTAGCATAATGCTTGTGAAACTGGGGGTCCTTGAAATTAATGTGTTTCGGAATCACTGCTGGAGCCGTAAAAATCCTCACTTATCGGGGTCACTGGCCAAATGAAACAAAAACACATCTGTTAAATTTACTGGGAAGTTGTGTTGCTCCTCAACATTGTCCGAATTGTTAGGTAATACTGTAATGCAGTACATAACATAAATAAATGTAATCAGTTTTGCAAAACAAAGGCCTTTGCATCTTGTTGGAATTTAGTTTAATTAAAGCAAATTGTAGATTTATTTTACATTTCTATTAGATACAATACTGTCTTGAAAACAATTTCAAAAGCATAAAAATACGAGCCAATTCATTTCACAGTTATTTTTTATTAAATAGCTATTCCATATGCATGCGCTACACACATAACATTATTATACATTCTTTTGCAGTTTAAAAATTACCCAATGATACATAAAACATTATTGCCTCATGTCAGGGGTTATTAAAACGAAGCCTTAATACATGATAGTATGGTATGAAGATGATTCCATTGGATGAGCTGCCTGCTAATGTACAGTAGACCTGATGATCATCACGGATGAAGTTATGAAGCCTTTCTATGCACTTATGAAGTGTAATATAACAAAGTAACATACAGCATGTGGTGTCCATTCTGAGGTTGCTATTATTGGTGGCATGGTTAATATCCAGCCTTAAATGATGTCACTGCAATTCAAGATTGTCCAAAATAGCAATTCAGGCAGAGATGGAGAGGGCTTTTTTTTTACCCCGCAGGCACCGTTAGTGGTCCCCACATGGTCCCTCTGTAGGACCATTAGTGGTCCCCACATGGGCTCTCTGTAGGACCATTAGTGGTCCCCACATGGTCCCTCTGTAGGACCAACTGTTGTTCTTGTAATTCCTTAGTATGACAGGATGGCAGACATTCATACAGGGAGGAGTTCTGGAGGGCTTTCTCCATAGCAGTACTTGGCCTGAGGGTTTCGATAGGTGTTTTCATGTTGCACACTCTGGGAGGAGAAATAAAGGACGGGAATACGTTAGTGATGGGAGATTAAATCGGCAAACACATCGGTATCGGACAATTTTAGATTAAACTGACTATTGACCCTCTAGTTATTTTGCCAGACACCTGGAGCAACACCTACCTGTGAGGAGGTCCTGCACTTGGCCAGGCACAGTTCAAAGTGGTCCTCCACAGAGAGGACACCTGGAGCAACACCTACCTGTGAGGAGGTCCTGCACTTGGCCAGGCACAGTTCAAAGTGGTCCTCCACGGCGGTGAAGAGGTTCTGGAAGCCCTCGGCAGCACGGTTCAGGAAACGCTCCAGCAGAGGTTGCTGCAGGAAGAGGAACAGCGATAAGAACGAGGCTTCTAAGAGTGAAACTAAGGCACAGAACCTCGACTGTTTCTGCTTACATGCTAAAAGGTCCACTAGTGTGATGCTTTTAGGTGAAAGTGTTGTTGTCCATCAAGATTAGAATTTTAGTCAAATCTCATCTTCCATGGTAAAAGATAACTTGAGCACACACAGTTGCAATGTCTCAAGAAACTGTGCAAATATGCATCTGGGCACACGTTAAATAAATGGTAAATGTTGCATTTATATAGCGCCTTTATCCAAGGCGCTTTACATAGATTGTGCATTACATTCACCCATTCATACACCGATTGCGGCGGAAGCCATGCAAGGTACCAACCAGCACATCGGGAGCAATTGGGGGTTCAGTGTCTTGCCCAAGGACACTTCGACATGTAGACAGGAGGAGCCGGGATTCGAACCGCCGACCCATGGATCATTGGACGACCTGCTCTACCTCTTGAGCCACAGTTAAAATCTTGAGTGTTGATTTCACTCCAAGAGTGTACACATGGAACCAAACTGACCCCAGGGTTAACTTTTGTTCCATTTGTACACTCTTTGAGTTAAACAAACACTCAGGACTTTATAGATGCAGTTGACGGGAGCTGCATTTGTAGACTACATATACCTTGTCAGGTTGGAGGCAGCAAGACACACAGTACTCGTAGATGTTGCAGCAGCCATTGGCCAGACAGCTTTTACAGATGTACTGCCTGGAGCTGGGAGCGTTCACGTTACAGCAGCCGTTCACCAGCAAGTCCTTCCTCTCGCAGACATAACCTGTGAATCGTTGACAATGACCCAGATTACAGAAGTGCCTTTAGACTTATACAGGTATCTACGCTATCAGGTACCGTCGCCCATAATCCATCTCGCCCTCTTTTTTTCCCCACCAACCTCACGCCGACCGTTCTTGTATTCTTTATTTTGTTTTACTGAGGTTAGAAATAAGTTTAGGGTTAGGCATAGTTTTATTGGGGTTAAGTTTAGGAATAGGGTTAGGCATAGTTTTACTGAGGTTAGGAATAAGGTTACGTTAAACCGTTTAATCATAATTTACTTAGGTTACTTTAAGGAATACCAGACTGAGCGGTTCTGCCGGTTGTACGCCTGGGGGGGCGAGTTGGTAAATGGGCGACTCGTTTGGCAGTCATATCTACGCAGTGATGGCCATGGCCAGGCTAACGCATATCTGTGTGGTACTAGGGCCGGTAGAGCACTGACACAATGGGCTGTATTTTGCGTGTCTTAAGTACTAGGTCTTATTACCTAACTTGAGTAAACTAAAGACCTGGAGGCGTGATCAATGCTCTTTGGCCACTCAGAATAGCCAAATGGCATTGATCACGCCTCCAGGTATTTAGTTTACTCAAGTTAGGTAATAAGACCTGGTACTTAAGACACGCAAAATACAGCCCACTGTGTATGGTAGGACCGGGGTTAGGGTTAGGGCCGGTAGAGCCCTAACCCTTTTCGGGGCCCTTGTTTACCTTACGTTTTTTGTATTCAGGGAGAAAAGGTAAACAAGGTGGTAGTAGGTGGACTTCATCCCTCTCTCTCAGTGCTCACCGAGTTCATCTGTGAGCAGCGTCTTGCCCTGGATGGAGTTCCTGCACTGAGTGATCTGCCGGCTGCTGTTGCCCAGGTTGAAGCGCACCTTCCACGGGATGCGATGGTCCGGATCCCTCACCTCCAGGAGGTTCCGGTCCCGTATGGTTCGCTCCTCCTGCAACCACACGTAACAACGACAGCAGCCAGTTATTTGATCCGCCATCGCTCTGGTTTACAGCTCGGCGGGAGGTTTACCCCAGCGCGGCTATAGGGTTGGGATTCTTTAGTACTTTAAAACGATTCCGGTTCCCATTTTGACCCGAGATCAGATTAAAAAAATGTCTTCTACATCCTGACAGTTTTCTGGAAAAGCTATGTTTCTATGTCAGTCGTTGAGCTTGTAGATCTGCTATTTTTCAATAGCTAAAGCATAACACAATGCTAACACCAAAAGGGGTTCCCGCCACCAAAATGGGTTAACGATTCACTCTGAATAATAGTCCGATTCATGAATGGTTCCCTTTAACGATTCCTATAGGGGGTTCCAAATGGACCCTTACCTCTAACTACGAGTGTAACAACGGAACCAAAACGGACCTATATTTTACGGGTCCATTTGGTTCCAGCATTACACTCTCAGAGTCACGGTGGGCCTTGAAATTAAAGCGTTTGAATGAGAACCACCGGTATTGTAACTGTACAGCAGACGTGAAGTCCACATACAGTACCAGCTCTGACAGCATCCGGAAACAGTCCCAAATGAGACGGAACCGATTCCGATCCGGTTCCAGTCCAGATCCCAACCCAGCAGCCGGGGGCGACATTATTATTATTAGTTTCAATACCTGTTTGAGCGTGCTGGTGAGGAAGTAGATGAGGGAGAGTCCAAAGACTACACCTAGGACCCAGCGCTTTCTCAGCAATCGGCGTAGAACCATCATGGCATGGTTTTCTTGGGGAGATGCCGATATGTGAGCTCCCAGTTCTATAACCCTCTCTGTAGGTCTGAGCTCTGGGATGCAGTGGTGGAATACAGTCTGACAACACCTTATTAAAAAAAAACTAAGTCTCAACCCCTCGGACGAGCCCTAGCAAGCAGAGGCGTATGTATAGTAGCTGTCTTTATTAAAACTCTGAGACGCAGTGGCTGCAACTGGCAAATGCATTTCTGTCCAACTATACTTCAGCTAACCCATTTTGGCACGCTTATACTAACAGCTACGGCTAAAGCAGATCATGCCTGTCACTGTGAGACGCAGTGATGTGTGGCTATCAGACATGAAATCACAATATGACTCTTCATGGACATGCACAGACAGACAGACAGACACAGCACGGATGATGATGATGGCCTGGGGTTGATATACAAGCAAAGCTAAATGCGGTGTTATCAACCTAAAAAGGCTGCTTTGTTAGCCCACTATAGCTAGCTGGCCTGTCACCGATGGTCGTCTCATGTAGGTAGGTAGACGTCCATTGGAAACTTGTTTTTTTTTAATCAAACGCTCTCTTCTGACTCTACTCTACTCTAAGTGCAATAATAACGTATATAATAGTCTTATATAGTCGTATATTTAGTCCTGGCTGCTGGAGCTGTTGTGACTGACATCCACCATCAAAACAGACTGCAAACACGGATGTGTTGTGATGGAAGGAGGCTCGCTGATTGGTCTGGTATGGTGACGTCAAGCAGGAAGGAGCTCTAATAATAATAATAATAATACAACTTTATTTGTATAGCACCTTTCATGACATGAAATGCAGCTCAAAGTGCTTTACAGAACAATGGAGAATAAAAGAAAAGCAAGGCAACGACATTAAAAAACAAGCAGTAATGCAATACAGTGAGGACATGAATAACAAAAAATTAAAAATAAAAGATCAATTAGCCGGCTGAGGGAGTGATCATTGACACTGGGTGAAAACAATGGGTTACCAAATGCGTGGGATAACATTCATAAAGAAAAAATATAGTACCTCTTTGAGTGAGGGAAGTTCCTTTCTGAAGACATGTATCTAATGCCCATTTGAGCAGAGATTCGGTGGTAGCCTAGGCCTACGCATTCTTCAGATGCTGCTGGTAGTCCAAACTGATGTCCTTCTCGAAATCAACCCGGTCCCGACGGATGGGAAAATCCAGAACAAAGAGGAAAGAAATATAACAGTCTGCATGGAAAGAGACATGTAGTATGTACTATGTAGTAATACATGTATTTGGTGACATGATTTCACTGGTTGTATACCTTTGGCCATTTGTCGACAGCTGTGCGAAGCAGTCTTCGAAACGCTCTGGCGGCCTCTTCAATCGTTCTGCTGGATGTTAAATTGTTACTGGGTGCAAGAAGACCGACTAAATCGGGTGAGTATAGGGAAGGGCTGAAGCGCAAATCTCTTCTCTTATAATTATGGTCCGCGTCTCCACCTGGCGTTGACATGTCATGAATGGGTTAGTTGATGGGTTCGTGGACATGCCAGCCGGCCGGCTGGCATGTCCACGAACCCATCAACTAAAGCTCTGATCAGGTGTGAATCGCCTATGATCAAAACAAACTGCGCAAAGAAACAAAGACAGTCAAAATCCATTCAATAACATTCTCAATGTACAGAATGAATTGCGTAAATGGCAAATTGTGGCTAGTTTCCACCCTGCCATTATGGACAAGCCTTGATGACAAGCCCTGTCATAAATAACATGTCCAAAATAGTACTAAAAAAAAGGATAGTTACTGTCCACCACTATGAGACGTACCTCTTTGTCCTGGATGATTGTCCACTGACGGAATCACTGTCCTGTGAACCTTGTTCTTGCAAACCTTGGAGGATGGCCATTTAAGCGCTCTAGTGACGCTTGCCAAAAACGTCCATGTTACACGCCATATGTCGCAAGTAACTAAAAAAAAGTCGGTTCTATATGTGACCTCAATTTATATTGTTTTTGCCGTACAAAATATATATATATTCATTCGTAATTCAATGTTCAATGTAATTGCACGTACAGCAACTCTAAAGTAACATGTTTAAATCCTATTTTAAAACAAATGTTTTATAATTAGTTTTTAGAAGTGTATAAATTATTTGTATGTTATGATGAATTGAACATAGTGGACCCTTAGAGTATATATGCTTTATGGTGTCTCCACAGTTAACAGTGTATTGAATTGCGCTTGAAATAATTAAATGTACTGTAATTCTCCAATATGTTAAATACTTCAATCAATCAATCAAATTCAAAATATAGAAAATCTATAGGTCTATAGCTCTGGTCCATAGCTCTATTAAATGACATTAGAGCTATAGATGATCTATTCTACAAGCTACAGCCCATACAGAGCTTGTATACCTGGCTTTTTATTATTTTTATTTTGTAATTTAACATTGGTTTCCCTGACAACCAACAAGCCAATCAATAACGCCCAGTCCCCCTGGGCTATGGGATCTCTACTCGACTCGCCCATCATTTTCCCCAGTTCCCACTTCCCAGCATCCATCCATCCGCAGAATCTCTCTGGAACAACTAACCCGCCTATCTAACCATATAATGACATATGCAGGAGGCTATAGTGATTGATTGAGGTAACATTTCTGTTATATGTATAGGTTACAAGCTGTATTAATAATGCATTAAAAACAGGGGCAACCGAACCAGTATTAGCAGATCATCTATGCGGCCAATCCATAGTGTCACGTTGATGCTAATTTAGCTTTTGTGATTGTACATCCCCATTGTAATGTTGTTGTGTTTGTGACTTTGTGTGCATCGAATTGATTCCCAACAATGTCGATGTTTTGTCTATTGTGCATCCTGTAGTCTAGAAGATCAGTGTTTCCAAACATTTTCATGGCAAGGACCCCCAATTCCCCAAATTGACACTAATTAGCCCGCGGACCCCCATTTGAAGTGATATGCCAGGTGTGTGTGTGTGTGTGTGTGTGTGTGTGTGTGTGAGAGACGCACCTTGGCCTGTTGTAGCGCCACCATGAGGCTGATTTGAAAACTGTCAAGTGGCACTTCAAAGGCGTGGATATGCACGGCTTGGGATATCCATGGATATGCACGGCTTGGGAAGCCGTGGATATGCACGGCTTGGGATATCCATGGATATGCACGGCTTGGGAAGCTGTGGATATGCACGGCTTGGGAAGCCGTGGATATGCACGGCTTGGAATACACTGCCATGTCTTCCTTCTCAGAATTAGCCTGGGCACCATTTCATTTCGGTATATGATCCGGGCTGGAGCCGGATGATATGCTTACGTCATGTTGTAGGCAATGGTTTGCCTACAACAAACAGGAAGACCCGGCCGCGACAACTTCCTTTTCCCTCTCAATAAAAGCTCTCGCTTACGAGAGCTTTTATTGAGAGGGAAAAGGAAGTTGCCGCCGCCTGTTCATCCTGTCTGGCGACTACAAAACAATACTACAACATGACGTAACCACATCATCCGGCCCCAGCCCGGATCATACAGACTTTTGAAACAGACCAGGCTTTCCTCCGAGGCGGTGGAAAGCCTGGTGATGCGAGGTTATCTCAGAATGCATTTCTTTCATGTGGATTCCAAGGGATTCGATTTCCCAAAAGTTGCGTAACTGATCTGACAGTGCTGTTCCTCTCCGATGCTGATGTGCGTCACTTCAATCAATGTCCACAACTTCAGTTATGATATTTAGCGTGGTGACTTCTCCTTGCACCAGCCATCCAAATACACTTTCCAGTGCAACTAAGTCCTTCATTCAGTCTCTAAAATCAAATTAACTCTGAGAGTGTACAAATGGAACCAAATGGACCCGTTATTGACCCGTTATAGAGCCATAGGTCCATTTGGTTCCAAACTATCATTTAGCTTGGGACCCCCTGGAACTCCCTCAATGAGACCTGCAGCCCACTTTGGGAACCACTGAGATCATCGTGTGTGTGTGTGTGTGTGTGTGTGTGTGTGTGTGTGTGTGTGCGTGTGCGTGTGCGTGTGCGTGTGCGTGTGCGTGTGCGTGTGCGTGTGTGCGTGCAAACAGAGCAGGAACTGGACCATGTGGTGATGAGCAGTGTGCCATGCAGAGGAGACACAGCAGCAACACGGATGGCATGCCCTCGGAAAGGTGGGCAAGGGAAAATCACACAAATAGGCAGTGAACATGAATCCATTTTGACCTGGGAAACCTGAGGGTTTAAGATAGGTTGTAGGACTAATGACTGACTGGTCTAACCAATGACTAGTCTAAATCTGTCTAATGGTGGTGGTATAAATGCCCCCCGAATGGGGTGCAGTACTTAGTTTAGAGTTTAGACAGTACTTAGTTTAGACTAGTCATTGATTAGAGTTAGACCAGTCATTAGTCCTACAACTGTAGCAACTGCCACACAAGTTAAAGATGATTTATTTTTATATCAACATTTAAAAGTACATGTTCTATTATTTAATATTTCTAATTAACGCCATCTGTCAAGGGTAAGGTCCTATAAATTCTGTGCTGTCTATTGTGTGATTTTGTTATTATTTGGGGGGTTTTAAACAGTGTTTATGATTTGATATATTTTGAGTGACATGGGTCTGAGTTGGACTTACGCCCATAAAGTAGGCGGAGGTTACCGGCCTGAGGTAGACCTGACGGGGAGAGACAAACAAACAACAGGGAGTCTACGAGGGACCTGTAGATACGTTTGTTCTTTAATGCCTCGTTACTGGAAGCTATAGCTACCCGAACGATAACGCTCACAGTTGGAAGAGGCTCGAGACATCTGCAACCGGTGAGATCGTTCGTCTTTTATTTATTTACTTCAACGTCCTGCGAGGATCCGAGGTTTCGTACTTCCTCTTCGTTTGGAGTATCCTATACATTGGATTACGTTCGCTGCTGGGACGGATTAAGTTTCTTTTTTCACCATTACTTTACTTTGGAGGGAGTTTAACGTTCGGGAAGGAACTCTGGGGGCAACAGACTTTGGTTGGAACCACGGAACTATACTAAAACAATAAAGCACGGGCGTGCGTGAGTGAGACACGCACACTCGTTTCGGATCACTCATTCATTTCATTCATTCTACTCTGTCTGTAATACTGTTGATTCCATGATTACTAGATAAAAGGTTAACGTGAGTTTTGCTTCTGACTGTGTGTTCTACTTGCTTATTTAGGCTATTTTCTTTGCATTCCACTTTATCAGTTGTATCCTATAGGAGATCATTCACAACCCGTGATTTAAATAATTAGTAGCAGTGATAGAGATATCTGACTGTTACACAACTACAACCTATCTCAAACCCTCACCCTAACCCTAACCTCCCATGGGGCAGCACACCTAAACCTAACCGTAACCCTCTCCCAACCCTTATGTCTAACCAATGACTAGTCTAAATCTGTCTAATGGTGGTATAAATGCCCCCCCCCCAATGCAGGAGTCGTAGCCAAACCCTAGGGTCAGAGAGCAGCCTGGATGAGGGAGGCGTGTTCGACCTGTGCCTGAAGCCCGACTCCTCGTCCACCTCCCCCCAGCAGCAGCTCTTCTCCGGCCTGGTGTGTGTCCCCTCCGGCTCCGTCTCCTCTGCAAACCTCCAGGCGGCCTCGGGCCTGGTCCTGGGCTCGCCCCCGGACGTCTTCATCCAGATGACCGCCTTGACCTGCAGGGGGGAAGAGGGCGGGGGCGGGGGGGGCTCCCACCTCACCGCGGGCGGCGGGTCCTTCCTCGTCCCGCGGCCCCCACAGGGGCCGCACCACCACCACCACCACCACCACTTCCACCACCAGCAGCCCCTCCAGCACCGGACCTCCTCCCTGCTGCAGCAGGCCGCCGCGGCGTCGGCCGGCACCGCCGCCGAGAGGCACGGCGGCCCCCGGGGGCCCGGGGACGAGGCCCAGGAGGACCCGTCCTCCTCCACGACCCCTGCCCCGGCCCTGTCCGAGCTGAAGGCGGTGGTCACGTGGCTTCAGCGGGGCTTCCCGTTCATCCTCATCCTCGTGGCCAAAGTCTGCTTTCAGCATAAGCTAGGTAAGTAAACCAATATGTGTACTGTGTATTAAGCTATAGGTAAACCAATATGTGTACTGTGTATTAAGCTATAGGTAAACCAATATGTGTACTGTGTATTAAGCTATAGGTAAACCAATATGTGTACTGTGTATTAAGCTATAGGTAAACCAATATGTGTACTGTGTATTAATCTATAGGTAAACCAATATGTGTACTGTGTATTAAGCTATAGGTAAACCAATATGTGTACTGTGTATTAAGCTATAGGTAAACCAATATGTGTACTGTGTATTAATCTATAGGTAAACCAATATGTGTACTGTGTATTAAGCTAGGTAAACCAATATGTGTACTGTGTATTAAGCTAGCTAAACCAATATGTGTACTGTGTATTAAGCTAGGTAAACCAATATGTGTACTGTGTATTAAGCTAGCTAAACCAATATGTGTACTGTGTATTAAGCTAGGTAAACCAATATGTGTACTGTGTATTAAGCTAGCTAAACCAATATGTGTACTGTGTATTAAGCTAGGTAAACCAATATGTGTACTGTGTATTCAGCTAGGTAAACCAATATGTGTACTGTGTATTAAGCTATAGGTAAACCAATATGTGTACTGTGTATTAAGCTATAGGTAAACCAATATGTGTACTGTGTATTAAGCTATAGGTAAACCAATATGTGTACTGTGTATTAAGCTAGGTAAACCAATATGTGTACTGTGTATTAAGCTAGGTAAACCAATATGTGTACTGTGTATTAAGCTAGCTAAACCAATATGTGTACTGTGTATTAATCTATAGGTAAACCAATATGTGTACTGTGTATTAAGCTAGGTAAACCAATATGTGTACTGTGTATTCAGCTAGGTAAACCAATATGTGTACTGTGTATTAAGCTAGGTAAACCAATATGTGTACTGTGTATTAAGCTAGCTAAACCAATATGTGTACTGTGTATTAAGCTATAGGTAAACCAATATGTGTACTGTGTATTAAGCTATAGGTAAACCAATATGTGTACTGTGTATTAAGCTAGGTAAACCAATATGTGTACTGTGTATTAAGCTAGGTAAACCAATATGTGTACTATGTATTAAGCTATAGGTAAACAAATATGTGTACTGTGTATTAAGCTAGCTAAACCAATATGTGTACTATGTATTAAGCTATAGGTAAACCAATATGTGTACTGTGTATTAAGCTAGGTAAACCAATATGTGTACTGTGTATTAAGCTAGGTAAACCAATATGTGTACTGTGTATTAAGCTAGCTAAACCAATATGTGTACTGTGTATTAAGCTATAGGTAAACCAATATGTGTACTGTGTATTAAGCTAGGTAAACCAATATGTGTACTGTGTATTAAGCTAGCTAAACCAATATGTGTACTGTGTATTAAGCTAGGTAAACCAATATGTGTACTGTGTATTAAGCTAGGTAAACCAATATGTGTACTGTGTATTCAGCTAGGTAAACCAATATGTGTACTGTGTATTAAGCTAGGTAAACCAATATGTGTACTGTGTATTAAGCTAGGTAAACCAATATGTGTACTGTGTATTAAGCTAGGTAAACCAATATGTGTACTGTGTATTAAGCTATAGGTAAACCAATATGTGTACTGTGTATTAAGCTAGGTAAACCAATATGTGTACTGTGTATTAAGCTAGCTAAACCAATATGTGTACTGTGTATTAAGCTAGGTAAACCAATATGTGTACTGTGTATTAAGCTAGGTAAACCAATATGTGTACTGTGTATTAAGCTATAGGTAAACCAATATGTGTACTGTGTATTAAGCTAGCTAAACCAATATGTGTACTGTGTATTAAGCTAGGTAAACCAATATGTGTACTGTGTATTCAGCTAGGTAAACCAATATGTGTACTTATTTGTACTAGTAGTACAGACAGACTGCATTCAACTCAACTCTACAGGAGTAGTAGCAGTAGTAGGTTCGCAGGCATAACGGAGTGGTTGAAACTATTTGTCGTTCAATAACCGTCATTTGCATTTTCAAGAAAGAGGGAAAGGATTAGAGAAATAGGATTTTTTTCTTTTATTTTTAATAATAAACGGGTCAAGTATATTGAGCAGTGTAACAGTGTCAAATATAGGGGTGCATGTTAAAATGGCAGCTGGTCATAATGTATGGTACGTGGCTTAAAGAAAAGGCCATGAAATGGCAGCGGATATCATAACGGATGTTTAACAGTTTGACCTTTTGTTTGGATATTACCATTATTCATTGCATGCCTATCTGACCTGGATGGGGGTCCCCCTCTTTTGTGAGGTTTCTCTTTTCTTCTATTGCTGAGTTTCTCCTTCTCCACAATCGAGACTGAAACCTGTTTTGAGTTGAGTTTTTCCAAGTGCAGATGGTAGTGTTGGGTGTGTGGTTAGTGACAGCGTGTCTAATAACATGTACTAAAAGATTGAAATTCAACTCACGTGGGAAATCTGAGTTATTAGCATAATATGTGACCATACCATTAACATCCTATAAGGCAAAAAAGTCCTCATTCTTTAAGTAGCAGGTGACATATGAAACTAGGGGGTTTTCATGATTCTGAATCCATTCCAAGCATTCGTTTTGCACAAAAAACACTCCTTGGGCTAAATTAGGCCATATCCACAATTTTTACTACATTTACTACCTTTAGAAACACATTGGTGAAGAAATTTCTTGGTAACGATTTAGTTCCCAGATTTTCATAAATTTCTCTTCTTCTCTCCGTCTCTGGCAGGTATTGCTGTATGTGTGGGGATGGCCAGCACGTTTGCCTTTGCCAATTCAACATTTAAGCACCAGGTTTCTTTGCGGGTAATGATGAGTAACATGCACTTTACTCTGCACCTCTGATTAGGGCATTCACTTCTAGTCATTTTTACTAGTCGACTAGTTGCCTAGTTTACTAGTTGACTAGTCAACTACCTACTAACCTACTGGCTACCTATTATGTTTTGGAAATAAATATTTGTACATTTAAAAACTGTGTGTACATTGGTGACTATAGCTATAATCTACCTGATCTTGAGGCCTACAAAATCTTATCAACTAGTCAACTAGTACCAACAAGGTCGACTAGTGGATTTACTAGTAGACTAGTTGCTTAATGCCCTACCTCTGATAACATTCAACAGTGCGTGACAAATCGTATCGTGAACCTCATATCGTGATACGAATCGTATCGTGAGTTGAGTGAATCGTTACATGCCTACTTTATGTAGTCACAGTCACAGAATATGTATCTACGGTTGTTGATAAACAACAGAATGAGCCCCCGACCGTTGATAAACAACAGATTGAGCCCCAGACCATTGATAAACAACAGAATGAGCCCCAGACCGTTGATAAACAACAGAATGAGCCCCAGACCGTTGATAAACAACAGAATGAGCCCCAGACCGTTGATAAACAACAGAATGAGCCCCAGACCGCTGATAAACAACAGAATGAGCCCCAGACCGTTGATAAACAACAGAATGAGCCCCAGACCGTTGATAAACAACAGAATGAGCCCCAGACCGTTGATAAACAACAGAATGAGCCCCAGACCGTTGTTAAACAACAGAATGAGCCCCACACTGGATTTACTAGTAGACTAGTTGCTTAATGCCCTACCTCTGATAACATTCAACAGTGCGTGACAATAGTATGGTACATTAATTTAATAGAAACATTGTGGGACGTTAATACTTTTCCAACGGCTAGATGCGGCTAGATTTTGACTGGGCTGTTATGTTTGTCTTCAGCTGTCTGCCAGGCACTTTGGCGGGTGACCAGACGTCATTAAAAATCGACTGGTCCATTTTTAATTTCCAATTTGGCCTGTAAACTACTCCTGTAAGTGGCAGGTGAATATTGCAATCCATTAGCTGGTGGACACATGGACAAAGAAAGTTAACTGAATGTAAGCCTACTGAACACCAAGTCATCCTAAAAAATTATAGTACCCAGGGTTTAAAGACAAGTTCTCAGTCCTGGGGACGGATTTCAGTCCTGAGGATTTCATAGGGGTCATTTAATGAGATCAGTGGGGTTTTGCGAAAAAAATAATTTTCAGTATTTTTTGGCTTTTACCCAATCTGGGCGGGAACCCATTTTGGTGTTAGCATTACGTTATGCTTTAGCTATTTAAAAATAGCAGATCTACAAGCTCGTAGCGCACCACCGAGTGGCGCGCTACGACCTTGTAGGTCTGCTATTTTTGAAAAGAATCGAAGAGCGACTGACATAGAAGACATTTTTTTAATCTTATCTCGGGTCAGAATGGAAAACTGTCAGGATGTAGAAGACATTTTTAGAATCTGATCTCAGGTCAGAATGGGTTAAGCCCTGTAATACCTGTGCCCTGTCCCCCTTCCTTGTCCAGGAGGCTCGCTCTGTGTTCGCTGCCCTGTGGATCATGGTTTTCCTCGCAGGGAACATAGTTTATCTCTACTACGCCTTCAGCCAAGAGGAGCTTTACAACAGGTAACAGCAGTGGCGTGCACAGATAGACACTAGGGGGTGCTAGAGCACTTTTGGCAATTTTGCTCTTAAAAAAAAATATATATATATATATATTATTTTCTTTCTAAATTTGTAGTGTGTGGACCATGGTGACATTGATCAAATCTTGATAAAAAAACGCTTCTACTATATTATTTAGGCCCCCACAATCTAAAGCTATGTTTCTATGTCAGTGGTTCTTCGATAAAAAAAAAAATAGCAGACCTACAAGCTCATAGCGCGCCACTCGATCTGCTATTTTTCAATAGCTAAAGCACCAAAATGGGTTCCCGCCCCAAAATGTGCTGCACAAGGTGCCCTTTTTTCACTTGAGCACCTGCCCCTCTAACTGTCTGTGCACGCCACTGGGTAACTGTACTTGTTATGGAAGCAGAATGTTACATTTGTTTTTGTTCCTGGTTTTAGTTTTTTGGCTGCCCCTATATATTCTCCTTAATTTCTTGCCATTCTTTTTGATTTTCATGTCCATTTCTTTTAGGAAGTGTTCCCGTTCATGTCTATTCTTGTCCTGTGAGTATTTTGTGTAATTTTTTTATTGATTTGGTCATTTTTTATTTTTTTGTGTCATATTTTCTGTTAGGGCTGCAACTGTTGATTATTTCCGTAGTGATTATTATAACGATTCAATTTTTGGTTAATTGAATAATCGATGATGCCATTTAGACCTGAGCCTGATTTAAAAAATCAGACCCGTCGGAAGTGAGTGGTACTGTACTGTACTGTACTGTACTGTACTGTACTGTACTGTACTGTACTGTACTGTACTGTACTGTACTGTACTGTACTGTACTGTACTGTACTGTACTGTAATGTACTGTACTGTACTGTACTGGCCCTCCTCCCTGGCCTGTGTGTGTCTGTGTCTGTGTGTTAGGCTGTGCAACAGTGACACTTGGCGGTGAACAAACGCTATAATGCTATTTTCGTGCTCGGACACAGGGACAGACAGACCCAGGGACCCAGCCACACACACAGCTGTCTATAGGAGTGGTTGCACCACTCAAAAATGCCTCATAAATCCTAACTGTTTTCTGAAATAAACTATTTTGCTATATAGCTAAAATCTAAAGTGATAGATGCTTTCCCGGATTTAATAAGTTATTATATTTGTTTTATATATCAATGAATCGACCTGGAATAATTCTTTATTTGTTTAATCTTTATTTTAAATACTATTCTTTATTATAAATACTGAAACATCTACACGCTCGCATTGCCTCTAATTCCCCCAAAACCGATTATCTTTATTAAAATTAAATCCACTAGTTTTTATTAACAGCTCCATGTTTTCTGTTTCATTCTTTTCTGTTACTTTCCATCTCGTCCATCTTCCATGAAGAGTCCAGTGTTGCTTGTCGTCCTCGTATCTTCATGATTCAACGTTTTTTAGTTATTTTGTTGTAAATCATTGTCCTACTGCCATATGACATATAAAAGTAGCAAAACTTCCCGATCTACAAGCTTACAATGCGGTTAAGCTTGTCAATGGGCTATTTCAAAGTATTTATAAGTATATATAAAGTATAACATAATGCTTGACCTTCAGTCTGTCTGTGGGTTATAAATATTCAACGTGAAAGTGAAGAGCTGGTGACAATACATTTTTTTTATAATATATTTTTTATCACACAATTTTGTAACCCATTTTTCACCCCTGTGTCAATTATCTAATGTGATCCTGGGCTCTACACACCCTCCGCCAACCTGGGGAGAGCAACGGACACAAGTTGCTCCTTTTACACCTGACAGGGGGGAGTTTCCCTGGTTGGACATAGTGCGTGGAAGGAACACGTTATTCCAACCAGTTCCTTTCCCCTCCATCAGGCGCCCCGGCTGGCCAGGGGGAGGCAGTTTAGAGACCAGGATTACTGCTTTTTTTTTTTGTGAGAATACTTTTTACATTTGCTGAAAAGTAGGCTATAACGTTTTTTGGACATTCGACATGTATGTTCCAACTTCCAACCCGACAGTGCTGTTGCAATAATGAGTCAAGTTGATATTTTGTGTCCCTCTTCCAGTCTCATATTTGCAAAGCCCAACATCAACAGCTTTGACTTCTTCCACCTGATCTGGGCGGTCGGCATCACTGACTTTGTCCTCAAGTACTTCACCATCAGCCTGAAATGCTTCGTCCTCTTCGTGCCCAAGATGCTGCTGGCCTTCAAATCCAGGGTAGGACATTCCAGCATTCATGCTCTTTTTTGTCTTTTGTTTTTGAGTGGTGCAACCACTCCTACAAGGAGTAGCAATGTCCGTGTACACCTATGTACCCATGTGGTCATGAGCACCAGTATATGACTATAGGGTACCAGTAGGGGGCGCCAGAAACGGAGAGAGGGATAGTGCTGCAATGTTGCCTGCTAATGAGAGAGAGAGAGAGGTAGGGGGGGGGGGGGAGTTGCACCACTCAGTTCACAAGGGTGTGATTTTTTTCAGCTTTCACTAGACCAGCGGTTCCCAACCTGTGGGCCGGGGCCCTTGAGCAGGGGTCATCACGGACGTTTTTGTCAACATAAATATTATTAAATTGTTGTACAAGACATCCAAAATGAGCGGACAATAATATTACCAGAAACATAAATAAATAGATACAGTAGATAGTAGTCCTGAATAACAGCTCTTGTAACTCTGAGAGTGTTCATTTGAACACTCTCAGAGTTAAGGGGCCCTTGCAAAAAAATCTTTTTAGAAGAACTTGTACTAGTGGACTCCTAATGTGCCACATACATAGTGTCATACTAAATCATTGCCATACCTATTCTGAAGAAAAGCTGGAGACTGACATTCAATAAGTGGGTCTTATGCAGTGTTGTTTTTGTCGACTAAAACTAAGACGAAAAATGTTCGTCGACTACCTTTTTTCACTGACAAAAACTACATAAAAACGAAATGAAAACTAAGTCATGATGACTTAAAAATTAGAGTAAAATGTTAGGAATGTTAGTGGACAAGAGATCCAGTATAAGTAATTTCACAATTAGTTGCATGCTGAAAATAGCAGATCTACAAGCTTGTAGTTATGTATGTTTATGTAGTTTTTGTCAGTGAAAAAAGGTAGTCGACGAACATTTCTCGTCATAGTATTAGTCGGCGAAAACAACACCGGAGGAAAGGAATCATCTAACGGTGAAATGAGTTTGGGAACGCGGTGATGGAACTGCCACAGGGTCCCAGTGTGACCCTGTTCTGTATGAGTTTGGGAACGCGGTGATGGAACTGCCACAGGGTCCCAGTGTGACCCTGTTCTGTATGAGTTTGGGAACGCGGTGATGGAACTGCCACAGGGTCCCAGTGTGATCCTGTTCTGTATGAGTTTGGGAACGTGGTGATGGAACTGCCACAGGGTCCCAGTGTGACCCTGTTCTGTATGAGTTTGGGAACGTGGTGATGGAACTGCCACAGGGTCCCAGTGTGACCCTGTTCTGTATGAGTTTGGGAACGTGGTGATGGAACTGCCACAGGGTCCCAGTGTGATCCTGTTCTGTATGAGTTTGGGAACGCGGTGATGGAACTGCCACAGGGTCCCAGTGTGATCCTGTTCTGTATGAGTTTGGGAACGCGGTGATGGAACTGCCACAGGGTCCCAGTGTGATCCTGTTCTGTATGAGTTTGGGAACGTGGTGATGGAACTGCCACAGGGTCCCAGTGTGATCCTGTTCTGTATGAGTTTGGGAACGCGGTGATGGAACTGCCACAGGGTCCCAGTGTGATCCTGTTCTGTATGAGTTTGGGAACGCGGTGATGGAACTGCCACAGGGTCCCAGTGTGATCCTGTTCTGTATGAGTTTGGGAACGCGGTGATGGAACTGCCACAGGGTCCCAGTGTGATCCTGTTCTGTATTCATAGGGTTTGAAGTGTATACTGTACGCCCAAGGTGGGCTTTTTGGAGTCCGACCATGTTGTGTACGCGCGACGGTGTAACTGTGTATATCCCATTCTGACCCATTTTGGTGTTAGCATCATGTTATGCTTTAGCTATTGAAAAATAGCAGATCTACAAGGTGGCGCGCTACAAGCTTGTAGGTCTGCTATTTTTTTTTAAATCGAAGAACGACTGACATTTTTAGAATCTGATCTCAGGTCAGAATGGGTTAATCAGACCAGTGTGTGTCCAGTGGAAACCTCGTATGAATCTGATCTCAGGTCAGAATGGGATATCAGTGCTGTGATCGCCATGACCCGAGGCAATGGAATGTTTATGTGGCAGGGTGCCGGACACACACCCGCACACGCACGCACACACACACACACACACACACCTGCACACACACGAACGCACGCACGCACACACACACACTGGTGCTGTTTTAATTCCTATTCTTTTGAGGACATTTTCCCCAAAAAGGGCAATTTGTCGCACCCAACGAAGTATGAATCTGCATAACTTAACATCATCCCCAAAAGCTAAACCTATAACCTCTAAATGCGTAAACCTGAATCTTTTCCTAACTGTTGCAACTTAAAGGACAACTTTAGTTTTTTTCAACCAAGGTTCATGTTGTAGGTTGTTATTAGAGAAAGTAAAAGATGAGTGTTAATCTTTTTTCATTTGCTGCTTTCTTTCGTTTTAGGGAATTTAGCTGTTTTTGACTGGGGGGCGGGGGCATTCGAGCATGGGTCTAAATATGTATTTTTTAACACAATTTTATGGTGATTTCTTTTTTTATGGTTTACTATAGTCCTAATAAACGTCAGGAAATTACATCTGGCCACAGAAGATCACAGGATCTACTGAATGTGAAGGTAGCCTACTGGGGGAAGGATTATACTGTGTGTATAGGCTCAATATGTCAGTTTGTCACATTCAGTAGATCCTGTGATATTTTGTGGCCAGATGTAATTTCCTGGCATTTATTAGGACTATAGTAAACAATAAAAAAATAAATCACCATAAAATTGTGTTGAAAAATACATATTTAGCCCCATGCTCGAATGCCCCCGCCCCCCTGTCAAAAACTGCTAAAATCGCAAAAACTAAAGAAAGCAGCAAATTAAATAAAACTAAGACTCATCTTTTAGTTTATCTAATAACAACCTAAAACATGAACCTTGGTTGAAAAAAACTAAAGTTGTCCTTTAAGCCTAACCCTTTTTTTTTTTTTTTTTTAACCATAAAACAATTTAGTTGTTTGGCCCTCACAAGTATAGCAATACAAGTACGTACACGACTACACACACACACACACACACACACACACACACACACACACACACACACACACACACAGTGCAAGTTGTCGTTACACCTGCGCATGGCACTAGAACAATGTCTGGTGTGTGTGTGTGTGTGTGTGTGTGTGTGTGTGTGTGTGTGTGTGTGTGTGTGTGTGTGTGTGTGTGTGTGTGTGTTATTAGACACGGGTTGCACTACAGACTATTCAGCTGAAACTTTCCACTGATAAACAAACAGCAACAGACCAATCTGAACCACGGCTGTCTGCTGCAACTGAGCTCATTTCCCCCAGGGGGCGTTAGCATGGGTGAGGTCATGCCTCCTCTCCCTTGAGCCGGACTATTACCTGTACCCTCCACTCTGAGACACACACACACACACACACACACACACACACACACACACACTCACACAGTGTTGGACGTGCACAGGCTCAGCTTTGGCTCTTCCCAGACAACGTGTGCGCCGTCTCGCTTTAAGCCAGGACCTACAGTATACAAAGTCGTGCCAACAGCCTCATTACCGCAGCCATTCGAGGACATGCTAATGATTCCCACGCGTAAACACTGGCGTCAGCGCGAAGGTCTCGTGAGTGATCATAGCACGCTAACGTCAACGTCAGGCCCCTCACATCATGACCAGAGCGTGAGAGAGATGAGATGCGTGAGCTTGCTTGGATCTCTCTCTCTCATCATCGTCATCCTTTCATTGTGGTGTCTTATTTAATCACACTAATGCTATGATGGGGCTCCTGACATAAATGTATGGTTGGTGTCATGAACAGTTCATCTTAACCTATAGCCTACCTTTTACCTGGAAGTGTAAAATTTGACACTCTTGAGTTACATTTACACTCACATTTTGTTGTGTATGTACTAGGCATGTAACGATATATCGTATAGCGATATATATCAATATTAATCCAGACGATTCATTGAAATATATATATTTTTTAGGGGGGCTAGTGTGTGTCTGTGACTGTAGAGGGGAGCTGTGTGTGTCTGTGACTGTAGAGGGGAGCTGTGTGTGTGTCTGTGACTGTAGAGGGGAGCTGTGTGTGTCTGTGACTGTAGAGGGGAGCTGTGTGTGTCTGTGACTGTAGAGGGGAGCTGTGTGTGTCTGTGACTGTAGAGGGGAGCTGTGTGTGTCTGTGACTGTAGAGGGGAGCTGTGTGTGTCTGTGACTGTAGAGGGGAGCTGTGTGTGTCTGTGACTGTAGAGGGGAGCTGTGTGTGTCTGTGACTGTAGAGGGGAGCTGTGTGTGTCTGACTGTAGAGGGGAGCTGTGTGTGTCTGTGACTGTAGAGGGGAGCTATGTGTGTCTGTGACTGTAGAGGGGAGCTGTGTGTGTCTGTGACTGTAGAGGGGAGCTGTGTGTGTCTGTGACTGTAGAGGGGAGCTGTGTGTGTCTGTGACTGTAGAGGGGAGCTGTGTGTGTCTGACTGTAGAGGGGAGCTATGTGTGTCTGTGACTGTAGAGGGGAGCTGTGTGTGTGTCTGTGACTGTAGAGGGGAGCTGTGTGTGTCTGTGACTGTAGAGGGGATCTGTGTGTGTCTGTGGCTGTAGAGGGGAGCTGTGTGTGTGTGTCTGTGACTGTAGAGGGGAGCTGTGTGTGTCTGTGACTGTAGAGGGGAGCTGTGTGTGTCTGTGACTGTAGAGGGGAGCTGTGTGTGTCTGTGACTGTAGAGGGGAGCTGTGTGTGTGTGTGTCTGTGACTGTAGAGGGGAGCTGTGTGTGTGTCTGTGACTGTAGAGGGGAGCTGTGTGTGTCTGTGACTGTAGAGTGGAGCTGTGTGTGTGTCTGTGACTGTAGAGGGGAGCTGTGTGTGTGTCTGTGACTGTAGAGGGGAGCTGTGTGTGTCTGTGACTGTAGAGGGGAGCTGTGTGTGTCTGTGACTGTGCTCAGGTGATGATGGTCGTTGATGCTCATCAAGGAAGGCAATTATGTTTCTGCACTGTCAAAAGTAATGCTACTTCTTTTGCAATGTGGTTAAATAAAAAATCTCGGTGGGGAAGATAAATTATATAAAATTTAAAAAACGGTAATTATTTTTAAATCGTATCGTGAACGTCATATCGTGATACGAATCGTATCGTTAGTTGAGTGAATCGTTACATGCCTAGTATGTACCTTTTTTATTAAGATTTAATCAGGTGTCTGAAGTCGAGCGAGCTACTGTACAGCTCAACAGGAGCACACGACTGTATAGGCCTACTGTACATGCGTTTGTACATGTGTATATACATGCGTTTGTACTGTACATGTGTGCACACATGTGTTTTCTGTGTGTTCTCACAGGAGGAGCAAGACATCAGACACACGGTGCTGAAACAGAACACAAAGCAGTGGAAACTGCTGTTGAGTGAACTCAAACAAACTCCCTGGCACGGGTCCAAGCTTTTAGATTTGACAGTTTTCCTTTGCGTGGGCGTGATAGGCACAGTGGGGACGCAGGGTTTTGTGAGGGACAATAAGGAAGATGAATTGCCCACTAGCAGAGGGTCTGCCTCGGCTCTACCAACCTGGCTGCTTCAGGCTGTTTACCCCCACACAGAAGTCATCAATCCTTGTCAGCCGGCATCCACAAAGTCATTATGCAAGCTGGGCGTGCCATGGCTGCGCCATCGGGGAATGAGGAGGGTTTTGCCTTCGGTTTGGACATCTCCTCCTTTGCTTTTTTAACCGTTCCACCAGTTCCACTTAACGTACTTTTTTGTGGCGGAAGGGACTTATTCGGAAGTTCGTTTTCTGACTCGTTGCGTTGACGGGTGGCCCGGCCTTTTTTAACCCATTTTGGGCGGGAACCCCTTTTGGTGTTAGCATTATGCTATGCTTTAAGCTATTGAAAAATAGCAGATCTACAAGCTATGAACTTGTAGGTCTGCTGTTTTTGAAAAATCGAAGAACGACTGACATAGAAACATAGCTTTTTCAGAAAACTGTCAGGATGTAGAAGACATTTGTAGAATCCGATCCGATCCCGATCTTTTCTGCCCACTCTTTTCTTTTTGTCCTCCTGAAATGTACAATCCAAAGTGATATTGCCCTGTTTGTCCCTGTTTAAGTGTGGACTTGACTTGTCATATGTAGCTCTTCTAAAAGAAAAAGGACTATACAGAGACATTGTAGATGGAGCCACATGGAGGGGGGATGAGGGAGGGAAGAGGGGTGGAAATTGCTCGTGTGTCATATGTGAAAATGCTATCTGTAATGTATTGCTCTTTCCAAATAAAACAAATATTATTAAAAAAAAAATAATAATAATATGGGTCAAAATGGGTTAAAAGGCAGCCCCCAGTAGGCTAGACTAGATGTGGGTACTGGGTAGCAGGTGGAACCAGCCACTGCCAGTTCCCCTTGCACTGTGTGGGGAGATTGCCTGGACTGCTGTGAAGCTGCAGAGCCTTGGACAGTGGCCATGTTTGGGCTCGAGGCATGCTGTTTTAAGCTCTTCCCCCTGCATGACTCTTGACTAGATAGAAGAGTAGCTGGAGGCTGCTTTGGTCTCTCTGCTTTGTGGGTAGTCAGTCAGGTGAAAGACTGAATACATATTGGTCTAATTAAGTATTAAAAGAGCTGCTGTTTTCCGTTGTTTAGAACTTTGAGAGAGTTGCTGAGATTTCTCCAACTTTTGTTGTTGTTGTTTACCAAAGCCCTGCCAGTACAGAAGATACAGTTAGTAACTTTTAAGGACCGTACTGATGGTGCGGAATGCTTAGCCCACCACTCATGAAATACTTGGCAGTAAATTTCAATAAGGTATGTAAGGTATGAAAGCAAACCGGCGTAGATACTTGCTTAAACCCCATTTAGGCCTGACGTCGAAATAAATAAATAAATCTTTTTTAAATGTTTCTCAATCAATGGTGCTCAATATGTCATGTCAAGGACCCCAAAGATTATATGTAATATGCCTCCGCCCCCCCCCCCCCCCCCCATCTGAAAATATGTTGTTCCAGGGACCTCCCCAGAAGCAAAGATTTGAGTTAAAAACTTCGCTCTGAAAGAATATACAGTATATTCCAAATTTGCGCCACATTTTCACGATTTTTCAAAAATAGCAGACCTACAAGTTCATAGCACTATGAACTTGGCTGCCTGTACTCTGAACTTACTGTACACTCTGTGCGTGCGTGCGTGCCTGTGCGTGCCTGTACTCTGAACTTACTGTACACTCTGTGCGTGCGTGCGTGCCTGTGCGTGCCTGTACTCTGAACTTACTGTACACTCTGTGCGTGCGTGCGTGCCTGTGCGTGCCTGTACTCTGAACTTACTGTACACTCTGTGCGTGCGTGCGTGCGTGCCTGCGTACTGTGTGTGTGTGCGTGCGTGCATACTGTGTGCGCGGGTGTGTGCATTGAATGAATTCCCAGGGTAAATTCTACCTATTGATTGAAGAAATGAGCCAGCTGTTCCGGGCCCTGGTTCCCATCCAGCTGTGGTACAAGTACATCATGGGAGATGACCCGTCCTCCAGCTACTTCCTGGGAGCCTTGCTCATCATCATCTACAGCCTCTGCAAGGTAACAGTCACCTTATGCTATAACATGATCATTATGTGACCAGATTTGACTGAGAGGCTGCCATCGCGCAAATTCAACTCATTTCAACTTATTTACCGTAACCCATTTAGCCCTGACCTCAACATTTAATAACTTCTTCTAAATCCTCCAGGTTTCTGAAATAAATATTTTCGCGATTTAAAAAAAATAGCAGACCTACAAGCTCGTAGCTTGAGTTTGTAGATCTGCTATTTTTCAATAGTTAAATTATAAAAAAAATTTAAAACACCAAAAGTGTTCCCGTCCCAAAATGGGATACAAATGAGTTGATGCACAGGCACACTCTTCACATACTAGAGAATGTCTGAAATAAGTGTCAGAGCTGAAATCGACATGTAAATATGAAATAAATGCTTAAACATGTAGCTAGGTGTAATGTTAGAGACCACAGAAGTGAACATTTCAAGCCTGTTTTCTCAACTCGCTGTTTCTCTGCAAGACATTACTCTATAAGCCATACAGTATCTCCAAAACTGGTGGGTCAAACTGAACAACCAATACAGTATTGTCAATTTGAAGCTATGATTCCCTGAAACGAAAATGAAAAACAAATCCAATGGCAGTCCCTCATTCTTATCGGACAATGTGCTTACATTGTTTTGCAAATAGTGAAATGTTTTGACATTTGTTTTAACATGTTTTACATATAATGACAAACATGCCCAAAATATAGGGCACCATGGTTATTTGGTTAATCAGGGTGGGATTGGCATATTCGTGTGACTAATGCAAATGTAATACTTTATTTGTATCACTCATTCATACAGGTACAAGCAGCAAACTGTTGCTGGGACATGATCCGCAAAGACTTTAACTGCTAACGATAATAAAAGAGAGAGCTTTGAGGAGTCAGTGAGTTTGTGGGCTTGATAAGGTGTTTCATAATGCGTCAACGGTGGTGCTGTGATGACGCTCTCACTTCAAGCACAAACATCTCGGGGATCACTGTTGTATAATATCTGAATATCTCCCCTTCTTCTGCCCTTTAGTAATTCTTCACTTGACTAGTGGAAGTCTAGTGATACTATTATGTGATACTTATTATGTGATAAGTTATGTGATACTGAGAATACTGGGTTGAAAGCTAATTTGAAAAAAATAAAAACAAGAGATATTATTTGTGGTATGAGAGTTTTGTTTCTCTTAATAAGCTTTTTTCTTTGTTTCTGGCAGTCCTTTGACATCTGTGGTCGTGTGTCTGCTATACGGAAAGCCCTCACCATCCTTTGCAGCTCTCAGGTAAAATCACTGGTGTAAAGTAAACATGTACAATTACTTAAAGCGCAAATAACATGCATTTTAAAACTGCTTTTAATATTTAATAATCATATTGTCTATGTCCCTCAAAGTTATTTCTAATGGTTTGAGCCTCAATCACCACTCTGATATAACCAGGCCTTGTCAATTCTTTCTGGACTTTGAAAGCAGTTTTAGCTGCAGTACCACACTGTCCTGAGGTGGAGAGGGTGCTGATATGCAGATTATTTAATATTTGAGTCATTATAATACTCATGCTAGATAAAACCAGGCTTGTTTCCATTCCATGCCAGCTTGGAAAATCAACAATGGTGGACATTGTAAACAAAGTGGAAATGCAAATTTGCAACTGAAGACTGAAGAAATGGAGGAATTATACAAAGTAGGGTGACATTGATGACATCACGATGAGGCCAAAATCAGTCGAGGTCTTTCTGAGAGCAATTTCCATTAAAACACCCATATGACATGAAGGCCTGATTGTTCAAAATTGGTTATTTGTGGGGATAGAAAACACACATGGGAGCTCCAAAAACACAAAAGAAATTGAAAAAGTAGAATTTTATGTTATAGGTCCTTTAAGTACTACTTTACTTTTGTATCTCCAAAACTTTTACTTCTACTCCACTACATGTCGGATCCAGATATTGTACTTTCCATCCGTGTGCCTGTCCATCTGTCTGTGTGTCTGTCTGTCTGTCTGTTCTCCAGCACTGTTGGCCCGAGGCGAAACTGTGTGTGCACGCACGCACGCATGCACGCACGCACGCACGCACGCACGCACGCACGCACGCACGCACGCACGCACGCACGCACGCACGCACGCACGCACACACACTCTCTCTCTCCCCCTGGGTGCCAGAACAGAGCCTCTGCCCCAACGTTTTCAGATCGGCCTGTTATAGCGCCACCAGGAGGCTGGTCTTTGCAAAATACAGTTTTTGATAATGATATCACTCCTACAGATTTTATCCATGCAAATCGGTACACAATATCTGTGATCAAGACGGATCGAATATAGTTTGCAAAACGATATTTTTGGAACAACATGGCTCAAGCAGTTGTAACAAGCCGCTGCATGCCATCTCCAATGTTTTTGAGCTATTTGGCTAATAAGCTTATAAGCTTAATAAGATTATTTTCAAAATTGTTCTTAATTTATAAACTGTTTAACGGTTACTCTGGCCCCTACTCCATTATGTGACTTTAGTGTAATTCTCGTTCAGTGAATTCTACAATATTACTGTACCACTTTGGCCACACTGCATTCGGCACTCTGCAGTCAGCTTTCTCTCTGAAAGCCACATAACTCTGGCCTATATTAAAGAGCTGTAGTTCCATTTGTACTTTTAATTAAAACCACATTTATAGTCCCCAAAAAGCCACTCAGCTCTGTAGCCATCTTATGGGCCTCTCATGTATGCAAATCATTTTACTTTGAACCCATTCTGACCTGAGATCAGATTCATACGAGGTTTCCACTGGACACACACTGGTCTGATTAACCCATTCCGACCTGAGATCAGATTCTAAAAATGTCACAGTCGTTCTTCGATTTTTCAAGAATAGCAGACCTACAAGCTCATAGCGCGCCACTCGGTGGCGCGCTATGAGCTTGTAGATCTGCTATTTTTTAATAGCTAAAGCATAACATAATGCTAACACCAAAATGGGTTCCCGTTCAGAATGGGTTAATTTGACAAGGCCTTTTTACGTGACATTGTGGGTGTGATGTGTAACTTTGTATTATGCATCTTGTCGATTGTCGACTCGCTGTATTGTTTAAATTGTGAACAGCCAAAAAGGGACTGCAGAATATAATTTAGTATAAACAAACTCTTGTACAGTACATATATTTTTAACACTGTAGTCAGTGTACTGTACATGGTCTCTTATAAATAAATGACATAAAATTAAGCTGTAATTACATACAACCCGCTCGATGCAGAAGTGAGTTGAAACCAACCAACCTGCTCCTTTGTCTGCTCCAGAGTTATGGCGTGCGAGCCAGCAGCCAGCAGTGCAGCGAGGCGGGAGACGTGTGTGCTATTTGTGTGTCTGATTTCAGAGAGCCAGTAGCCCTCATCTGTCAGGTAAGAATTTGCATGTTTGGAATTGTAACAGCTTAAATCAATAAAAGGAGACTTTTACAGGGGGGAAAACAACGTTTCTGCTTACCTAATCATTAAGGGAACGCTCCTGCCTACCAGTGACATACATCATTGTCATAATAACATGTTAACTTCTGAACTGTCCACAGCCCGGTTGAGTGGGGAACATAGAACCTGTTATAGAACCCTTTCTTAGTTATGTGGGGAACATAGAACCTTTTTTGAGTGGGGAACATAGAACCTCTTTTTGGTTGAGTGGGGAACATAGAACCTCTTTTTGGTTGAGTGGGGAACATATAACCTTTTTTGGGGGGCCGGGTGAGTGGGGAACATAGAACCTGGGGAACATAGAACCTGGGGAACATAGAACCTGGGGAACATAGAACCTGGGGAACATAGAACGTGGGGAACATAGAACCTGAGGAACAGAACCTGGGGAACATAGAACCTGGGGAACATAGAACCTGGGGAACATAGAACGTGGGGAACATAGAACCTGAGGAACATAGAACGTGGGGAACATAGAACCTGAGGAACAGAACCTGGGGAACATAGAACCTGGGGAACATAGAACCTGGGGAACATAGAACCTGGGGAACATAGAACGTGGGGAACATAGAACCTGAGGAACAGAACCTGGGGAACATAGAACCTGGGGAACATAGAACCTGGGGAACATAGAACCTGGGGAACATAGAACCTGAGGAACAGAACCTGGGGAACATAGAACCTGGGGAACATAGAACCTGGGGAACATAGAACCTGAGGAACAGAACCTGGGGAACATAGAACCTGGGGAACATAGAACCTGGGGAACATAGAACCTGGGGAACATAGAACGTGGGGAACATAGAACCTGAGGAACAGAACCTGGGGAACATAGAACCTGGGGAACATAGAACCTGGGGAACATAGAACCTGGGGAACATAGAACCTGAGGAACAGAACCTGGGGAACATAGAACCTGGGGAACATAGAACCTGGGGAACATAGAACCTGGGGAACATAGAACCTGAGGAACATAGAACCTGAGGAACAGAACCTGGGGAACATAGAACCTGGGGAACATAGAACCTGGGGAACATAGAACCTGAGGAACAGAACCTGGGGAACATAGAACCTGGGGAACATAGAACCTGGGGAACATAGAACCTGGGGAACATAGAACCTGGGGAACATAGAACCTGAGGAACAGAACCTGGGGAACATAGAACCTGGGGAACATAGAACCTGGGGAACATAGAACCTGAGGAACAGAACCTGGGGAACATAGAACCTGGGGAACATAGAACCTGGGGAACATAGAACCTGGGGAACATAGAACCTGAGGAACATAGAACGTGGGGAACATAGAACCTGAGGAACAGAACCTGGGGAACATAGAACCTGGGGAACATAGAACCTGGGGAACATAGAACGTGGGGAACATAGAACCTGGGGAACATAGAACCTGAGGAACAGAACCTGGGGAACATAGAACCTGGGGAACATAGAACCTGGGGAACATAGAACCTGGGGAACATAGAACCTGAGGAACAGAACCTGGGGAACATAGAACCCGGGGAACATAGAACCTGGGGAACATAGAACCTGAGGAACAGAACCTGGGGAACATAGAACCTGGGGAACATAGAACCTGGGGAACATAGAACCTGGGGAACATAGAACGTGGGGAACATAGAACCTGAGGAACATAGAACCTGGGGAACATAGAACCTGAGGAACATAGAACCTGGGGAACATGGGGATGACCCCGGTAAGAAAGGCTCTCGATGACTGATGATGACAGACTTGAGACCACACATTGTTTGTAATAAACTCCAAATTGACATTGACATAAAGATTCATGTGGTTCATCTGCGTAGAGGTTTGTTTTTGTACCTGCCCATTTCAGGAGAAATGTGAAACTGAATTCCCCCTGTGAATTCACCCCAAAAAAATAGAAGACAAAATGTGATGAATTGTCAAGTTACAGTATAGATAGATTATTAATTTATTCATCCCCGTGTTAGAAAGTATATGCATTATGCTTAGCATATTATCTGACTGTCTCACCATCCCAGATAATATACCAATTTCAGCCCTAAGAAGGATACAATGTTTATAATGCATTTTTGCTCTCTGGACAGCTAGTGATTTTAACCCATTTTGGGGCGGGAACCCCTTTTGGTGTTTTAAAGCATTGTTAATAGTTATACATTGCATGTTATACATTATGTTATATTTTTAAATCATGAAAATGTGGCTCAAATCTTTGAATATATATTCTTTCAGAGCGAACGTTTTCAACTAAAATCTTTGCTTCTGGGGTGGTCCCTGGAACAACATATTTTCAGATGAGGGTCGGCGGCCAAATTTCATATATTTTTGGGGGTCCTTGACATGAAAATGTTTGAGAACGACTGACATAGAAACATAGGGTTTTTCAAGAAAACTGTCAGGATTTAGAAGACTTTTGTTGAATCATGTCTCAGGTCAAAATGGGTTGTGGCAGTTGGTTACAACAACAGAGAGAAACGAATGACTTCACAAAATCTGTGTGAAGTTCTGAGTTGCAGTTTGGCGAAACCAATCAAAAAGCCACAAGTGTCTGTATGTCTTGGTCTGTCCGCGGGCCTGTAGACGCACCAAATCGCTGTGTGTTTGTGTGTGTGTGTGTGTGGGACGGGGAACGGACCAGCTTCCCTGATTGGTCAACCCGACCTGTCGGCTTTCAAATTCAAAGACACCATTTTTGTCTGTTGGTCCCCTATCTATTCTACACTGTAAAATCATCAGTGTTATTTGGACTCTTCAAGCCTTACTGGTCCATTTGGGTCTATTTCTTTTCTAAACCATCAATAAATTAGCTGGGGTATACGTAATTTTAACTTTCTGAGTTAACCCATTCTGGGCGGGAACCCCTTTTGGTGTTTTAACTAAGCATTATATTATACTTTAGCTATTGAAAAATAGCAGATCTACAAGCTCATTTTCTAGCAGATCTACAAGCATAGCAGATCTACAAGCTCATAGCGCGCCACCAGCTTGTAGGTCTGCTATTTTTTTTATTGTAAAAATGCGGCACAACATTTTGAATATATATTCTTTCAGAGCGAACGTTTTGACCTGTAAGGGTGCATTTGAGTCCGTTTATACTCTGTGTGTGTGTGTGTGTGTGTGTGTGTGTGTGTGCGTGTGCGTGTGCGTGTGCACGCGTGCTGTTTCTTTGTCCCTCCTCCACCCAGCACGTATTCTGTGAGGACTGTCTGTGTCTGTGGTTCGACCGGGAGAGGACCTGTCCTCTGTGCCGCTCGGCGGTCGTGGAGACCCTGCGTTGCTGGAAGGACGGAACCACCTCTGCACACTTCCAGATCTACTAATGATCTATACTAATACTGCTGCTCCCTGTGTCACCTTCAGTACACGTGTCACCTTCATACTGCTGCTCCCTGTGTCACCTTCAGTACACGTGTCACCTTCATACTGCTGCTCCCTGTGTCACCTTCAGTACACGTGTCACCTTCATACTGCTGCTCCCTCCGTCCTTATAAGGCCCTGGTACACGTGTCACTGCTCCCTCCGTCCTTATAAGGCCCTGGTACACGCGTCACCTTCATACTGCTGCTCCCTCCGTCCTTATAAGGCCCTGATACACGCTTCACTGCTCCCTCCGTCCTTATAAGGCCTTGGTACACGTGTCACCATCTCTAATTAACCCATTTTGGGGGGGTGTTAGCATTATGTTATGCTTTAGCTATTGAAAAATAGCAGATCAATCCTGGTCACTAAACTGCCTCCCCCTGGCCAGCCGGGGCAACTCCCCCCTGTCAGGTGTAAAGGAGCAACTTGGACACTCAGCCATGAAGGAAGCATGATATCAAGTCCGTTGCTCTCCCCATGTCCCCCATATATGGGGACTAGGTTGGTGGAGGGTGTGTAGAGCCCAGGATCACATTAGATAATTGACACAGGGGTGAAGAATGGGTTACAAAATCGTGGGATAAAAAATATAAATAAATCTACAAGCTGCGACACGTGAGCTTGTAGATTGGCTACTTTGTTTCGGGCACGTGACACGACACTGTCCTGTGACAAGAGTATAAATTAAACCTGCAATCCGTAAGATTTAAGATCCTACTCGGGATTCGAACCTGGGTCTCCCGTGCAAGCCCCAAAGTTCCTTCTGCTGAGCTGACACGAAAAGCCTTGTTTGGGCAAAGAAGGAGATATTATATGCTTTGAGCTTCGAGCAGTACCCCCTTGTCAACCTGTAGCGTTCCGGCCTGACCACATGATCTAGGTTTCTCAATAGAATAGCAGGGAGACCACCTACAAACTGTTGTTTATGGTTCACCCAAAGAATTCCTTCTTTTCTATCAATTAAACACCTCATGGAGCCAATAATTTAATGACCTGCGGAGACTCAGTCTCTGTCCCGTCATCAAATGATTGGCTTAGGAATGCGACAAAATCTCACAGTTTCCAAGTTCATGGCGTGTGTATTTGATAGTTTGTCATAGGAGTAGTTCACCCCCCCCCCAAAAAAAAATATAATGGCTTATTTTCTATCATACAGTTTGGTCAAAATAACTATAGAAAATGTTATGGATTTAAGCATTACATGAGGGACATTACCTAACTTTCTATGCACATCCTCAATGTGCAAGTTTGGTCATATTGTTGGTGATATTGTGCTCACATTTCGACAATTTATTTTATTTTATTTTATTTTATTCCATTAAACTATTAATGGTCATTTAAAAGAAAGTAACTTAAGTCCTTTCCTGACAAAATAATACTTTTACAGACATTGGATGATGACATTTAGTGAAATACTTTGGGTTTTTTTCCTCGAAATTATAATGGATCTTCTTGGTTTAACTCTGTTATTGAAAATCTGAAGCAGTGCTTTTTGATTCTATAGAATGACTTTGTATGGATCATGATGATGCTAGTTAGTCATTTCAGATGCAGTGCATGCACAGATCTGGAAAAGTATGGAATTATATATTACCGTTCTCTAGATCTGTAAAAGTACTGTATGACATTTTAGGTGAAGGTCTTGAGAAAGCCTGGAAGTTTTGCCTATAGTAATTATGCATACATAAAAAAACCTGACAATGTTCTATTAAAACAAAATGGTTATTGAAAAGAGAAGAAAAATGAAACTTGTGCCTTGTTCATCAACAGATGTGCAACAAAAACACTAGTGTTTGTTGTGACAACTGCCTGGATCTCAGCTTTCAATCTAAAACAAAAAAACCCCACTTCTAATTCAAGGAAAGGGCTGCTGCATGGTATAATTATTGCCTTTAGTGAAGTTATGCAACTGTTAAATTGCTCTGAGTCGAGTCAGCGAGCGGAGAAATAACACGGGTTTGTTTTCTGGCACTAGAGGTTTTCAACCTTTTTTCAAACAGTATATCAAGGCCCACCCATTCTGGGCGGGAACCTCTTTTGGTGTTTTAAACACATTTAGCTATTGAAAAATAGCAGATCTACAAGCTACGAGCTTGTAGGTCTGCTATTTTTGAAAAATCGTGAAAACATTTATTACAGAAAACTGGAGGATTTAGAAGATTATTTTTTTTACATTTTGAGGTCAGGCCTAAATGGGTTCTTTATTCTGCTTTTGAGGCATGGGACGGACCATTTGAGGCATGGGACGGACGGACCACCATTTGATGACATTTTGCCTCGAGATCTCAGACCCAAAACGAAAGAATATTTATTTTGTTGTCATTGGATTCTTCTACTACATTCTCTAATTGTTTAGATGTCTTTAACTTAAATAATTCAGGTTTAACATGAAAAAGTAGGATCCAGCAGGAAAGCACGCAGGAAAGCACAAACAAAAATATACGTACAGGTGAAAGGAGACGTATACCGGCCTTTGGTTCCAAACTTTGATTTCATGAAAAGGTTGAGAAATGACAGAGTTACCGTGTGGGGGTCCCTCTACTGTACCCTCTACTGTACTGTACTGTACTAGCACACCCAAAATCATCATATATATATATACAGTTAATATGTGCGTGTGTGTTTGTGTGTGTTAGTGTTGCGCACAGGTGGAGAAAAACAGCCATGCTGTTTTCGTGCTCATACCCACCCACCCAGCCAGCTACCCAGCCACCCACCCACACACACAGCTCCGTAAGGGAGTGGTTGCACCACTCAAAAATATGCACCAAAAGACACTGACATCGCATGGGAGAGGCAGCCACCTGCAGGGCAAAAAAGAACATGCAAGCAACTGATGCCAGTGCTGAGGTCACAAGTCAAGAGCTCAAAATAAAATATACTTGAAACATTACAAAAGGTATTTGTTTTAAAGGAAAACAAAGTCTGGAAAAAGTCTGGATCTATTCTGGGAAAACACATGAGTATATAGGCTACAATAATAGGTTTAGTCTTATAGTGCATGCACTCCACTTTCTCATTTCGTGACAGCCATGTATTTTTTCCCCTCCATTGCAGTGCAGCCTATATATAAGTCAAGGAGCTTATTATTTTTAGTCTTTATATCAAATAGCAATGGCAAGCACAAACACATATTTCAAAAGCGTTTTTTTTAATAACTTTTACTCAAAATGCATATATGAAATATCTAAGCATTATAAATGGCACATTATTATAAAAGACAGTTTTAATAACTGTATACATGTGCACTCACAACAATTTCGCAATTTTATAAAAAACAGCTTATTTTCAGAATTTATGGATAGCACAACAGCATATTATTTTACTGATACCCCAAAATAAATACCAATTAAATAATTATCCAAATAATATAGGACAAACTGATGCATTTCATACTATCTAAATATTATAGAAAAACATGGTCGAATATTTACAGATTTCACAGGCTCTAGATTTGCTAATAGTAAAGCTTGTGTAAAAAGTAGTGCAACGTATTTGCCATTAATGCAAGTATACAAAGGAAGAAAAACTGTTTATCTTATCCAACAGTTTTCGACGTCAAAATGTTGTATTTGCGATTATGACTGTCCGCATATTTTAGGAAATGTAAGTTTATTTTATTTTATTTTAGTGTGTCTGGCTGGCATGGTGATGGGCTAAAGTTTTCCTTGCATAAATCTCCTGGGACGATGACCTCACCGCAGCATTATTACTCCGTAGTACACCGGTGTCGCAGCCAGGCAGCTTTCGCTTGACAAAAAGGACAGATCTACTGTTTTATACTGTAGCTTGTAGACCTTTCTTTGTCATAGCTTTAAATTTACGATACAGTAAAAAAAAAAAGCTTTATCAGCCGGAGTCTGCATGAATGATTGTTTAAGGAGACAGATTATAAGGCGTTATGATGAAAAACGTGCACCCCCAGTACCCCAGCCCCCCCCCCCCCCACACACACACACAGACAGACGTCGTCATGATGAGTGACACAACAATGGTCGTGCACAAAAGTTCCATTTTATATGAAAAACACATTTTTGTCCCAAATTCTCCACAAAAGAAAAGTGACCATGCAACCATGATTGCACGCCATGTAGTTCTTGGCTCCTCGCATGCAGCGCGTCGATTCGGACCATATGGGGACCGCTCGCATCACGCCATCATCAGTGCATGTAACTTCTGTCCTCATGTCTTCAAGGCACACCATCTACATTAACATATAGCATATATAAACGATCAGAAATATTTATCCCCATCATTATCGCACCATTATCCTGGAATTATCACCACCATCATCAATAATGTGTATTATAGGCTTAGTTTATAAGGCTATAACAGCGCGTGTATTGACGAAAGGTGAATTTAAAGAAAGTAAAGACATTGTCATTGTCTACATTTTTGTAAAATCGCCACTGAATATGTATACGAATTGTCCACGGATAATAATAAGACTGTCTTACAAGTGGCTTACATCATTTTTGGGGGGGAAAAGGAAAAAAGAATATGGCGCGCACGCACGCACACACACACACACACACACACACACACACACACACACACACACACACACACACACAGTGACACACAGTGACACAATGACACACCTGTGAAATCAATGCACCTGTTGCTGCTGGTCTTGGTCGGTTGGTGTTTTGTCGTGGCGCCCGGCCTACAGGTGTCGCCGTCTGACCAGCAGTATGAGGACGGTACTGGTGATGTGTATCGCCGCGCATAGGAGGCTCCTGAAGTGGCCCTTCTTCTTATTATTATTATTATTGTCGCGGTCACTACTACTACTACTACTGTCACTGTCACCACCACGATGATGATGATGATGAGGCGTACTCCAGCTCTTGTCCAACTCGTCCCCGATCCTCCTCAGACGGGAGGCGAGAGCCTGCAGGACGGCTGAGCAGGTCGGCGAAGGTCCGCCGCCTCCACCACCACCACCACCAGGCTGGCCCAGCTGCTGCGGCGGCGCGCACATCGTGTCGCCTGTAAGGAGCAGAGGCTGCGCGTTGGGGAGCCAGCACATGGTTACTGTCTATAGTACTGTATGCTCCCTCAGTCCGGTCACAAACAAACAAACAAAGCAACAGTTGTGTTGTGTCGTCTCTCTCCCCTTTTTAGTTCTCCTGAAATGATGTCGATCGTTCCTTAATTTGCTGTCCTTCCTTCCTGATCAAATCTTAACTGTGTTTGCGTTTCGCTCACTCTCTCACTCACACTACACACACACTCACTGTCTCTCTCATTCCCTGTTCCCTCTCTCCACTGTATTATTCAGAAAAGTGTCACATGGGGTGTGTGTGTGTGTGTGTGTGTGTGTGAAGGGGGGGGGGGGGGGGGGGGGGGGGGGGGGTTACATTACATCATCTGCTCCCAAAAGAGAGAGAGAGAGGTAATCGTTAACTCTTGAAACATCGTCTGTCTGTTCAGCCTTTTGTTCAGAGTACGGTGAAATGGGAAATCTTTTTTTATAGACGGTAATTAACATGTTTTAGGTTAGTTTTAACTATTTGCTATCTAAACTACATAGAATGCATTATGTTTGTAATGTTGAATAACTCCATTATTTATTAATATATAGCGGCCTATGTATGGACAGAAATCAACCTGTGCGTAAAAACGCGCCTATAATGAACGCTGCGGAATTAAAATGTGCGGAACTTATGTACGGGTGATGTGTTCCTTCTCGGACTGTTTATAGAGAAGGAATGTTTACGTCCAGAGGGCTAACGTTATGTCAAACAACCGCTCACTCATACTACTAGATTTAGCTTATTTTATCCGTCATGGTTTTACTATTTTCTTACAGTAACCATGGAGTTGCAGCAGTAATTAGTTTGATTTGAAAGGTATATGCTCGACGAAGATGGCAGACGAACTTGCGACGTTCAGGGAGGATTGGAAGCAGGAGTTATCCAGCCATAAGACACGGTGGTGTGAACCCGAGCCTGTCCCTTCTCCTCCGGGCTCTCTGGTGGTAGGGCTGGTGGTGGGAGACAGTTCGGACCGACAGGGAGGAGGAGGAGACCCGAAGAATCGGTATTTTCAAGACTCCGTCTCCCACGACTACTGTTCCACCAGCAGCACGGAACCAGCGAAACCAGAACCAGAGAGCAAAGCTTCTTCTGCCCACGGTGGTCCTTCCTTCTCAGTGTTGTTTTCGTTGACTAAAACTAAGACTCAAATTTTTCGTCGACTACCTTTTTTCACTGACTAAAACTAAATAAAAACGAATCTATGATGACTAAGACTAAATATACTGACAATTTCGTCAACAAATAAAAACTAGACTAAAATGTTAGGAAGGGACTAGTGGACAAGAGATCCAGTTTTATGCTGGGTTGCATGCTGAAAATAGCAGATATACAATCTCACAACGCGTCGTGCTGCGACGCGTTGTGAGATTGTATATCTGCTATTTTCAGCATGCAACCAAAGTGTAAAATATGTCATTACAACGACATCAAGGCCTGTCAAAACACATTTTAGTCGACTAAATCAACTGTAGATTTAGTTGACTAAAATCGTATGACATTTAGTCGACTAAAACTAGACTAAACACTAGAACATTCCAGGTGACTAAAATGTGACTAAAACTAAGTGAAAACTATTCAAGAGACTATGACTAAAACTAAAATAGAAATTTGCTGCCAAAAACAACACAGGTCCTTCTGAATGTGGTGATGGTGGTGGTGGTGGTGGTAGAGATCGAGTCCTCCAGGCCACAGCAGGAGGAGAATACACCAAGGACCAGCCCCTGTATGTGTCCATCGCCAGCAGCCTGCTGGACGGCAGGACCAGTCCCCTGCTGGACAGAATCCAGCAGGAGAGGACCAGGAGGAAGAGGCAGTATCAGAAGGAGACGGATGTCTGCAGCAGCGTCGTGTCTCTGCAGAGACAGCCACACAACAAGAAGGTTATTAAAGCCGAGAAGCTGGTGGATCAACTCATTGAGGACCTGGTAATGATTCTGATGAATTGAAAAAAAAAGGTGGATTGATTGATTGATTGAAATATAGTACATTTCAAGCACATACTCAATACAAAGACTGTTAACTGTGAATGGACGACGACCCAATTAAGCATTACACTTATTTACAACAGGGACCACAATGTTCAATTCATCAAAACATTTAAGGAGACGTACAAATAGACACTTCTATATAGTTAAAGAACAGAACAGGAATTCATCATAAAGGAAGCAAAAAGGGAAAAGAAACATATACAGTGAGGGGGAAAAGGGGGGGGGGATTCAGATTTTGCGGGGGCCAGTTTCGAATTACAGCCGTCCGTAGGCGCCCTTTGAGAGTGGTTTTGAAGGAGTCAACGGATTCACATGTCTTAATGACTGTTGGTAGGGCGTTCCACATTTTGGTGGCATAGGAGCGAAAATAATTTAGTCCCTTGTTTGTGCCGAATCTGGGTTGTACATGGTTTGTTGCACTCACTCTGGTGTTGTGGGTGTGGACCCTGTTTGTAAACAAGTGTAATGCTTTATTATCAGTTTGTCGTCCACAGTAACAGTCCTTTCGTATCGAGTTGTGCTTTCATGTGAAATGTATAATTTCTGAATACTGTTACATACTTCAATCAATCAATCAAACTCTGACATACCAGTATACAAAATGGTTTTGCCGTACGGTAGACATATAATTTTTGCGTGGACTGGACAATTATTACCAGGTAGAAACACAAAGAGCTATCTATGGCCTATAGGTTAGCTCTGGTCCATAGCCCTATAGGCTAATGCCCTGTGCTGCCGTTGGCATTAGAGCTATGGATCAGAGCTAGGCCTAGGTCTGACTGTAACTCTGATTTAGGGGGGGGATTCTTGAACATACAATACATGCTTAGAGAACCAGGGCTGTATTTTGCTTAGAGAACCAGGGCTGTATTTTGCGTGTCTTAAAGGACAACTTTAGTTTTTTTCAACCAAGGTTCATGTTTTACGTTGTTATTAGAGAAACTAAAAGATGAGTGTTCATTTTCCTTCATTTGCTGTTTTCTTTCGTTTTAGGGATTTTAGCAGTTTCTGACAGGGGGGCGGGGGCATTCGAGCATGGGGCTAAATATGTATTTTTTTACAAAATATTATGGCGATTTATTATTTTATTATTTACTATAGTCCTAATAAACCCAAAGAAATTACATCTGGCCACAAAATACCACAGGATCTACTGAATGTGACAAACTGACATATTGAGCCTATACACACAGTATAAGCCTTCCCCCAGTAGGCTACCTTCACATTCAGTAGATCCTGTGATCTGCTGTGGCCAGATGTAATTTCCTGGGGTTTATTAGGACTAGTAAATAATACAAAAATAAATCACCATAAAATGTGGTAAAAAAATACATATTTAGCCCCATGCTCGAATGCCCCCGCCCCCCTGTCAAAAAGAGCTAAAATCCCTAAAACGAAAGAAAGCAGCAAATGAAAGAAAATTAACACTCACCTTTTAGTTTCTCTAATAACATCCTAAAACATGAACCTTGGTTGAAAAAAACTAAAGTTGTCCTTTAAGTACCAGGTCTTATTCCCTAACTTGAGTAAACTAAAGACCTGGAGGTGTGATCAATGCCATTTGGCTATTCTGAGTGGCCAAAGAGCATTGATCACGCCTCCAGGTCTTTAGTTTACTCAAGTTAGGGAATAAGACCTGGTACTTAAGACACGCAAAATACAGCCCCCAGTGTCCTTGTGGACTCCTAATGTGCCATACATATTGTCATAGTAAATCATTCAGTGCCATACATATTATGAGGAAAACCTGGAGAATGTCATTCATTAATTGAAATAAGAACATAATAAATGCTATGTAAGTTGTAACAAGTGCTAGACTTGGCCTTGTCTGTGGCTAAACAAATAATATACTTTTTTCTTCTTCTTCCAAGGATCAGACACATTTTGTCCGTGTGCACATTGATGACCCTTGAATGGTTCCATTTGTTTTTGTACATGACTTACATACTTTGAAAGATTACCTCAGAGTTTAATTAATTAACCCATTACATTTCAATGTCCTTAATGTTTCAGAATGAGGTCAATGACATTCCCTTCTTTGATATCGAGCTACCATATGAGTTGGCCGCAAAGATATTCCAGCATCTCAGCGGTGCTGAATTGGGGCGATGCGCCCAGGTAATCTGTACAATTTTTTCCCCCCTCTCCTATTTTGACACATTCAGTGGTGGTAGAAGTACTCAAACTTTATTATTTATATCAATACTGCAATGTAGAAATACTCGGTTACAAGTAAATGTCCGGAATTCAAAACTGTACTTGAAGTAAAAGTATGAAAGTATTGCTATCAAAATGTACCAGAATAAAAAAGTACTCAATATGCAGAATGCATAAATTTAGAAAGAATGTATACAGGGCTGAAGTGTATGTATTGTAATAATAACTCAAAATATACAAACTAGCTAAAGTTTTCAAATAATTTGCAGTGGAGTTAAAAGTACAATATTTTGCCTCTTGCGATGTAGTGGAGTAGAAGAAAAAAACAGCCGTGAATTGGAAATACTCCAAGTCAGAAGAAATTCCTCAAACTTATACGCAAGTACTGTTGGGTAACCGGTACACTCGCCCCTTTTCCATCTCGCCCCACTACTCTACCTAGCTGTAAATAACAAACATAATTCATGTTTGTGATTATTTAACCCATTCTGACCTGAGATCAGATTCATACGAGGTTTCCACTGGACACACACTGGTCTGATTAACCCATTCTGACCTGAGATCAGATTCTAAAAATGTCAGTCGTTCTTTTTTCAAAAATAGCTGACCTACAAGCTCGTAGCGCGCCACTCGGTGGCGCGCTATGAGCTTGTAGATCTGCTATTTTTCAATAGCTAAAGCATAACATGATGCTAACACCAAAATGGGTTCCCTTTCAGAATGGGTTAAAAGGTATTATCATATTAATTTATCATTGTTAAGTTCACTCTGTATATCCACAGGCATAATAGCATGATGATGCCATTACAAAACATGGGCTACATGGAAGAAATGTGATTTAATAAAACGAAATTAACTGCTAGAAGGTCCTAAATTAACTTAATTAAGCAGTCACCTGTTCTTTCTAGAGTATAGAGATCGACTACTATGCAATCAAATAAATCTGTATACAAGATAATTTCAGATTTCAGAGAGGGAGTGAAATACAAAATTAACTGTTGACTACATTAAAAAAATTGCGGGGGCGAGTTGGTAAAGGGGCGAGCAGTCTCGTTTTCGTACAGTAGTACATGAGTGAATGTACTTGGTGGCTTCGCGCCTCACATTCCACGTACGTACTGTAACCTCATGATCCACATCCAATCCTTTGTCCCAGGTGAGCAAGGCATGGAAAGTCCTTGCAGAGGACGGCGTCCTGTGGTTCCGTATTTGCCAGAGGGAAGGTTACCATCGGGAGGCCAGCGTGTCCGACTTCCTCTGCTGGAAGAGTGCTCTGCGAGACCGCAGGATCTCCGATAGCACCGTGCGCTATAACTGGAAGGTGAGCTGCCTCAAACCAGGGTTGTTTTTGGCACTTGGCAGCAGATTTTAGTTTTAGTCATTGTCTCTTGAATAGTTTTCATTTAGTTTCAGTCACATTTTAGTCACCTGGAATGTCTTAGTCTAGTTTTAGTCGACTAAATATCATAAGATTTTAGTCGACTAAATCTACTGTACAGTTGATTTAGGTGAACAAAATATGTTTTGGCGGGCCTTGATGCCGTCATAATGGCTGTTTTTTTTCACTTGCTGAAAATAGCGGATCTACAAGCCCACAAGCTTGTAGATCGTCTATTTTCAGCATGCAACTAATTTTAAAATGACTTATACTGGGATCTCTTGTCCACTAGTCCCTTCCTAACATTTTAGTCTGGTTTTTCTTTGTTGACGAAATTGTCAGTATATTAGTCTTAGTTTTAGTCATCATAGCTGTTGTTTTCATTTAGTTTCCATTTAGTTTTCGTCAGTGGAAAAAGGTAGTCGACAAACATTTCGTCTTCGTTTTAGTCGACGAAATCAAGACTGGCTCAAGTTAAAAATGTTCTCACTGAAAGAATATATATTCAAAGAATTAAAAAATAGCAGATCTACAAGCTGCTAGATCTGCTGTTTTTCAATAGCTATCATAATGCTTAAAACACCAAAAGGGGTTCCTGTCCTGAATGGGTTAAAGTTCACCCAACAAAAATGGGCATATTTAGTTACACACCTTGAATTCACGGAGATGTTTTTATCGCATTCCTGAGCCAATAAATCGGTCAGTGGACTCAATTGAGTCTCCTACTCAATATGACACTCAGTCGAGTCTTTACTCAGCCGGTCATCAAATTATTGCCTCTCTAGGTCGTTCTCAGACAGAGTCCTCCATCGTCTCTTCCAGTCATGCCGGTTCTCCATACATCAGTTTGTTGGTGCTTTGCTCTCCTGCATCGTTCTCGACTACATCCACGTATGTTAGTGTGGGGCGTCCTCGTGATCGATGCCCGTGTGTTGGTTCCCAGAGCACCAGTTTGCTGGCTACCAGTTCTTGATGTCTTTGGCAGTGTCTCTGCTAGTCTCATAATTCTCCTGGCTGCTATTTTCTGGCTCACCCCTTGGTAATCCCTCATACAGAGTCTTGTTAGTAACATGTACACTCTTGCTGATGTTAAGTACTGCACGCAGCATTCTGGTGTAGCACCCGTCAATAGACTTGCTGCAGGGTTGTCTTCAGGGTCCAGCATTCACTGCCGTTATAGGAGAACAGACTCCACCGCTGCGTAGAAGAAGCTGAGTTTGATTTGTCGGGGGAGGAGATTGGAGTTCCATACACTGGTCATGCCACTCAGGGCCCCTCCAAGCAAGTGCCTTCCTCACTTTCAGGTCTTGCTCGGTTGAGTTGACCCATGAGCCCAGGAACGATAATGTGACAATAACAGCTTCATTGGGTGTGTCATTAACCCATTCTGAATTGAGATCAGATTCTAAAAATGTCTTCTACATCCTGACAGTTTTCATTCTGACCTGAGATCAAATTCTAAAAATGTATGAGCTTGTAGATCTGCTATTTTTCAATAGCTAAAGCACGACATGATGCTAACACCAAAATGGGTTCCCGCCCAAAATGGGTTAATGGAAGATAAGTCATTTTCTGCAGGGTGAATTATTTATTCAGTATAGCAAATCTACTGATAATGAAACATTGTTTTCAATTCATCAAATATAATAATAATGGCTAAATCATTTTCTCCACAGAATCGCGTGGGAGCCATCAGCCAGCTTCAGTTTGAGCTGGGAAAGGTGCTATGCGATGTTAGCTCCCGTGGCAACTTTGTCTTGGCCGGGTAAGTGTTTTATGGACGAACACCTGCTGCATGACATTTACAGTACACTGACATACAGTATGATGTATTATATTAGGAAAGTACAATTACGGTACATTTAAAGCATTTAGGCAGCTTAAAACAGAAAGGTTTTTAGTTGTGTTTTAAAACAAAGGTTTTTAGTTGCGTTTTAAAAGAAATAAGAGTTTTCTGGGAGTTTGTTCAAGATATGTAGTCCATACAAATACCAAAAGAATACTGTACCGCACTGTTGTGACGAAAAGAGAGTTGAGTCAGAAGGCAAAGCTCTCCGTCTACCGAGCAATCTTCGTTCCTACTCTCACCTATGGTAATGAAGTGTGGGTAATGACCGAAAGAATAAGGTCGCGAATACAAGCAGCCTAAATGAGTTTTCTTCGACGGGTGGCTGGCATCTCCCTTAGAGAGAGGTTGAGAAGTTCAGTCACAAGAGATAGGGTGAGAAGTTCAGTCACACGAGAGAGACTCGGAGTAGAACCGCTGCTCCTTCGCCTGGAAATCATTTATGTTGTTCTGTAAAAGTGGTGGTATTAGGGCTTGTTTGTTTGCGTTTGCCTAGACGGAGCGGGCGGTATGAGTTTCTGCTATCTGCGCGCTGGTTGTGGTGGGCCGGTCTGGACCAAATTCACACGCAAATGACCGGGCCGAAGTTTTGTCCCAGTCCAGCCCTGTCTCATACACAGGGAAAACATTACATAAAGTACAGTGCAGTTACACAAATAGACAGTACAAACATGTACATATACAGTAAGCTTGCTCATCCGCTCAACATTCCAGTGTTTCTTTAGTCGATCTCCAAGCTCACGACACGTTGCTTAGCGATGTCTTGTGGGTTATAGCAGATCGGCTATCTGAGCTGCTTGGCCTACGGCGAAGTACATAGAGGGCTTAATCGGTCAAGTGCTAAGAAAACATAATTAGGATAACAAGTAAACATCAAACCTGGCATCGATCTATTCTATTCTATACACACATAACACACTTGGCATTGGTCTATAAGTAAACAACACAGTTAGCGTCTAGTGCACTGCTCATTGACAGCTGTTTCGGGAGGAAGGACGGAAAACAAATTAAGCTCGCGGCAAACAGGACGAGACAATGATGGATAGTGAAGACCCGCAGGGAGCCAATAGACTCCTCAGAACGTGATCTGCATGGGAGGGAGAGAGAGAGGGGGGGGGGGGGGGAGAGAGAGAGAGAGAGAGAGAGGGGGGGGAGGGGGGGGAGAGAGAGAGAGAGAGAGAACACCGTTATTCTTTAAGCAGAACCAAACAGAAACAGAATCAGAGCCTTAAATCCATACTGTCCCCAAGGTGACAGTATGGTTTCCATGTCAAGGACCCCCGGAATTATCTGTATTTGGCTGCGGACCCCCATCTGAAAATATGTTGTTCCAGGGACAAAAAAAGGAAGAATTTCTTTTTTTTTTAATTAATAAAAATAAAATAAGTACGTAATTATTCTAATTGTTGTTGCAATCTGAGTTCGCTTCCCGCGTTCGCGCGTCTTACTCGTATCACCCCTCCCCACCCTAGCCTGGTTAATAAACCAGACTAATATCGCACGGACCGCGGGATATTAGTCTGGGGAGGCTCAGCTTGGATTTCATTTTCAGGGGGGCGGGTTGAAACATTTTCACTTTCACGCAATTGGTCAGAGCTACTGTCAGTCAAAGGTCTCAAGCATTGAAAGTCACTGTACCAAAGCCCGCCCATATTGCATACCGTGTCCCGATTGGCCGCCCCATTTCTCTGGTGTAGGAAATGGGCGTACAATTGAGCCTCTCCAGACCGTAATCCGCCGGCAGGCAATTTATTTTTGCCAACGGCTGATTCGGTCTGGTTTAATAACCAGGCTATCCCCACCCGGCTTCCCTCCCGCCCGCGACCACGGGCCAAGTGTTCCAACGGTGGTGGGCTGACACTGTTACCACCGCGCCACACGAGCGCCTTGCATTCCACTTCATAGATCTGATCAGAGATCTGTCACTGTTACCACCGCACCACCCCAGCGCCTTGCATTCCACTTCATTGATCTGATCAGAGATCTGTCGCACACAGCAGACGTCTTGGCTTCAGTGTCGGCATCCTTTTCAACGATACACCAATTAACAATGTCTGTTCCTATTGTTAACGTCTTGACATGACACACACACACACACACACACACACACACACACACACACGCTCATGCTGTGAGACGGATGCGTGGAAGTGTCAACGCTGGCAGCGACAGTCTCTCTCGTGTCCCCCACTGGGAGCACTTTGGCTGGGGGTGAAGGAGAAGGGGGGACGCGGAAAGGCGCAGACTCACTTTTGACATTGTGAGGGCCTCGTTAGGGCATTGGTGAAAGTGGGGGAGTGCGTAGCTCTCAAGAGGAAAGAGTCGAGGACAGTGTTCATCGACTCGTCACGTACGAGTCGACATCCAAGCTTATTTTAAAACCCATTTTGAGCCGGAACCCCTTTTGGTGGTTACATACATTATGTTATAATTTAGCTATTGAAAAATTGCAGATCTACAAGCTCATAGCGCGCCACCGAGCGCGCTATGAACTTGTAGGTCTGCTATTTTCGAAAAATCGTTAAAATGTGCCTCAAATCTTTCAGAAAATTGTCATGATTTAGAAAACTTTTTTTTTTTTTTTTTCGACGTCAGGCCTGAATGGGTTAATGTTAAACGAAAAGCTGGATAAAAAGAAAAATCACACCCGTGTGAAGTGAGGGGCGCTCTTATCATCGTACGTCATCATGACGTAACATGTTGATTTGCTCAGACACATGACAAATTCTCCATTCATTGTCACTGGGAATTTAATGTTTGTCTAAGACGAAAATCTACACTAATAGCTGAATATATAGGAAAATGAACTACTGTAGAAGCAACAATAGTCAAATGATATTTTGGTACTTTCTTGCCATTTCTATAGGCGAATCTGGTCTGGGAGAACAGGCAGAGAGGAAAGGAAAGGTACTATGTTTACCCAGGGTAAATGGACTAAGCTCAAGAACTTGTTTACAGCCAGGCCCTGCTCATAGAACATTTCATGTTAGGGGTTCAATGCCTTGTCCAAGGGCACTTCAGCGGTGGTAATTTTAACGTGCCGTTCCGGGGACACGAACCATAGCGACCTTTCCGATATGAAGACCGCTCCGCAAACCGTTGGGCCACCGCTGCCTCTTGGTGCTCCCTGGCCTGCCGACAGGGGGTATATTCACAGATTAGCCCATTCTGAACGGGAACCCATTTTGGTGTTAGCATCATGTTACGCTTTAGCTATTGAAAAATAGCAGATCTAACGAGCTTGTAGGTCTGCTATTTTTGAAAAATCGAAGAACGACTGACATTTTTATAATCTGATCTCAGGTCAGAATGGGTTAATCAGACCAGTGTGTGTCCAGTGGAAACCTCGTATGAATCTGATCTCAGGTCAGAATGGGTTAAGGTTCTTATAACGGCTACATTGAAGCGTGTGTAAGTGTATTATTGTATGAAATAAAATAAATGCGCTACACGTGTTTCAGATACACCTCGGGCGATGTGCGGCTGTGGGACACCCTCCACTGGGACTCGGGAGCGTCCTACCTGAAGACCAACAGCCTGTCTGGGAGCAGCGAGCCGCGGCCTCACGTCAGCCACGTCCAGGTCAACGGCTCCGTGGCGGCGGCCGCGTATGAAGACGGTGAGTCAGTGAGTGAGTGGTGCAGTGTTGGTTTTAGTTTAGCAGCACTTTTCTATTTTAGTTTTAGTCATAGTCTTTTGGAATGAAACTTCAATTAGTTTTTAAGTCACATTTTAGTCACCTGGATGGAACGTTTTAGTTGTTAGTCTAGTTTTAGTTGACTAAATATCATAAGATTTTAGTCGACTAAATCTACAGGTGATTTAGTCTACTAAAATGTGTGTTAATAATCTCCGCTGTCCACTCCATAGTGAAGTGACAACAACCCCCCACATTCTCACTCTCTGCACTGCTCAGATCAGACCAGACGTGTCTGATTTCTTGTTGCTGTGTGGGTGTATTGTATTGTATTGTATGCAGGCTGCGTGGACCTGTGGAGCGTGGAGACCGGTGGGCAGCCCATCCACCACTTCCAGAGCCCGGGAAGGATCCAGGCTCTGGCCCTCAGCCCAGACGCTCCCTCTCTGCTCTCTGCCCACGGGCCAGATGTTCGCTTGGACTGCCCTGACGACCGTGGGTACTGGAGGACCCTCTGCCAGGCCCGTTTACCCAAGGCTGTGAGTGGAGCCTGTAGTTCCAGTGTCAGTACTCAGTCTAGTCGCTAATATGCATTGTATGTCTCTGATGCCAGGTTCAAAGAGACTTGTGGAAATCATGGTTCATTTGCCATTCGGTGCGTTTAAATGTGCGTTTATGGTAAATGGTGCATTTATATAATAGCACCTTTATCCAAGGCACTTTACATAGATTGTGCATTACATTCACACACACATTCATACACCGATTGCGGCGGAAACCATGCAAGGCACCAACCAGCACATCGGGAGCAGTTTGGGGTTCAGTGTCTTTGCCCAAGGACACACGTTGGGCACATTTACGTGCATACACAGACTGGAGAATATGAATATGAATATGAATATTACGTTCATACACAGACAGCAGAGGAAACCATGCACGGCACCAGTCTGCTCTTCCACTACACCTCAGATCCAAATATTCTACTTTTACTCCACTACATTTATTTGAAAACTTTAGTTACCGGTACTTGTTACTTTGATTATTATTACAGAACATACATTAACCACTTCAGCCCTATTATACATTTCGGCCACGATTCGGCCAGATTTGGGGGTATTGGAATTTGACTCTAGACTGCATGCATTCTTACTGCCTTCCTTCTGCATTATGGTTCCTGGTGTTGTGCACTGTTTGCTCCCACCGATGGGCTCTGTTATTTATGTTCCCCATGGGGGGTTGTTATTGCGAACGCAGTGAGCCACTTACTATGACAGCAAGGGCTGAATGTCTGTGTGTGTGTGTGTCTGTGTGTGTGTCTGTGTGTGTGTCTGTCCCACTGTTACACCACCCGCCCGCCACCAGAGGGCGCAGCTGTAGCACACACACACACACACAGGGCGCAGCTGTAGCACACACACACACACACGCACACGCACACGCGCACACACACCCACACACACACAAGCTGCGTTCGCTTCACACGTTTGCGCGTCTTACTTGTTGTATATCTATCTCCCTGCTCTTAATGCTTAATGATGGTGTTTAATTGTGCCGTGCAGGGAGAAAATGTATGATGAGATGAGATCTACTTCCCCGAGGGGTAATTGAAGCGTTACTACAGCATAATGTGGCACATAAATAAAGCTAAAACTACTGGACAAACAGAAAAAAAACAACAGACACAAGTGGACATGACCACACAAGACTCCTTAAGTTGCATCCTATAACTAAAATGTGCCTTGTTCACAGGATTAGGAATAATGTTGCACCAAAGTATTTCAGTGACTACTTTTCAAAGGTTAGTGATACCCACAGGCACTACACCAGAGGTAGCCCTACTGATTTTAAACCCTGCCATTTTTACAGCAATATGGGAAAATCATCTTTCCTATTATTCTGCAGCAGTTCAGTGGAATGACTTTCCTTCCAGCCTTGAGCTGATCAGTTCCTTTGAAAACTTTAAATGCACATTAAAAAGATGGTTGTCTGATAACATGACCTACATTTTTATATCCATACTGACCTTTTAGATTAGAATAGGTTAAAAAATAAGACAAACTAACTCTAATTTTTATTGGTTCGGTTTTTTGTACTTTTTCTGTGTTTTTGTTTCTTGTTATGTCTTTGTCTCCTTCCCCCCCTTCCCCAAAAGGAACAGGGTCAGGGCAAAATACAACTGGTATTTTGTTTATGTCTGTTTTGTTTTGTTACTCCCCATGTCCCCGTTTCCCAACAGTTTTAGTGTTAGTCTAGTTTTAGTAGACTAAATATCATAAGATTTTAGGCGACTAAATCTACAGTTGCTTTAGTCCTCGTAATGGCTGATTTTACACTTGCTGAAAATAGCCGAGCTTGTAGATCTGCTATTTCCAGCATGCAACCAAGTGTAAACTGACTTATACTGGATCTCCTGTCCACTATAGTCCCTTCCTAAAATGTAGTCTAGTTTTTATTTGTTGACAAAATTGTCAATATATTTATTTAGTTTTTATGTAGTTTTCGTCAGTGAAAAAAGGTAGTCGACGAACATTTTTCGTCTTAGTTTTTAGTTCACGAAAACAACACTGTGTGTGTGTGTCCAAGTGTAAGGCAAAGCAGCTTGCAACATACTGTTCAATCTCCTCCATTATAGGCAGTCGGTCTATTTGGAGGAGAAGGTGCTTTTTGTACCCATGATTTACTTTCGGTGTTGGTAATATGACAGACTGAAGTGACCAATGTTGGCTGTGAATAAGTTCATGTGTTGCCTATATTCTGTACATTTAGGGCTTGTTTGGACTCAAGCACTGAGACACGTGATGTTTCGAGTGCGTAGTATATCGGAAGCAACTGAAAATATTTGTGCCCTTGATAATGTATTTTATAAATGTGGACTCAAATAAAGAAATCGAAATGTGTGTGTGTGCACCCCGTTGTGGCAGGTGGAGAGCAGCGTCCTGGTGCCGGGCAGGCCACAGCAGAGCCCGCTGGCGGTCGTGGCCGCCGGGGACAGCGTCTACCTGCTGCGTCCGGCGGCCGCGGGGGACGATGCCGACGGTGAGGAGCCGCCGCGGACGCTGCACTCGGTGTACGGCCACCCGGTCACATGTCTGGACGCGTCCGGCTCCCACGCCGCGCTGGGCTTGAGGAGCGGCGGCTGGGCTATGCACGACGGAGGAAACAAGGTACCAGTGTTGTTTTTGGCAGACATTTTTTAGATTTAGTCAGTCTTAGTCTTTTGGAAAAATGCTTAATTAGTCTTAGTCAGTCTTAGTCATTTGGAAAAATGCTTAATTAGTCAGTCTTAGTCATTTCTATGAGAAAACAAATAAAAACAACTTTATTAGGGAAAAACTATGGAATAAAATAAATGAAAGTGGAATGAGATTGAAGTATACTTTCTTCAAGTACACTAACTACAACTTAGACAACAATAGACAAATAAGGACGAAGAGTCGGCATCAAAGCCTCAGACGATCGGATGAAGAAACACGCAGGCAGAGAGATGAGCTGAAGTGTAGAGTTTGTATTTATTGCAGCAACCGAGACCGAGACAGAGAGCTTCCCACGGCACTTGAGTTGAGCCGCGGAGCACAGGGCCTACTGACCACCTCGATGGTCAGCCTGCCACACAAGCCTCCCTAACATTGCAAAAACAGACATTATATGCAGTCTACATCAAACAGAGGTGTTTCAGGGAGGGGTTTAAACCTTTTACATACCAACAGTGGGGGAATGCATAAAGAGTGACGTCTGAGACTTAATCAACTGGCCTCTTGGTTGAAACAATAGAATGCTAATTCCTATCACACCTAGCCGAGCCAGGCTACTTCATATGCACGATGGCTCAGCTAGACTTACAGATTCCCACATTGACTTTAGCACAGTGTGCCATTTGGTTATAGAATGATTATAGTATACAAATTATTGAGTCCATATACGACATTCCCCCCTTGACCATCACCAGATGGTCACATAAAAATATGGAACAATAATTCTATTACACCCCCCTTGACCCAATCACATGACATACTAAACATAAGAAAAGAACAACAGAAAGTGACACTTTAAAAGTCCCCAAAAATAATTCCCTGCACATTCATGCATATACGATAATTGACATTTGCACTTTACATTTTAGGATATACAGCTTGTCATGAATGATTCCTCTTTAGCCTCATTTAGCCCTGATAGTTGAACATTGCCGCTTTCTTGATATTTAGGACGTCATAACATATACGTTTATATTGCTTTAAATCCAGATTCTGCTCCACTAAGGCATGAGTTTGGTTACCTTAACAGGCCAGAGTCTAAGCCATAATAACGAATACTCTCTTCACGTCTTGAGAAAAACCTCTTTGATTCATAATACGCTATTCTTATGACTCAATTTATTTAATTATTTACTCCAATTTAAACCACTTTTCTGACAACTAGGTAATCTTCAAACAATGCAAAAATGGAACATGATTAGCACAATTAACTGACATTTAAACACAACACACCTTTGTCTTCCCCTGTGTTTCCAGTTTGAAACACACAAGTTTTTGCAGACACGCTTAATAATCCATTTATATTTTGAAACTATTTCCCTTCAAAGGTTTGATTCATAACAGCACGCTGCGATCTCATTATTCCGGACTGTTTTAGGCAGCCGGAATAAATGCACTCATCTACGCTACTACTGTTTACTCACTCACTTCCAAAGGTCCAAGTTATCTCGATATTAACAGCAAAACCTCGCATCGTCGCGGCACCTAACTGCCTTTTTAGTTGACTATTATTTGCAAACTAAATTTCATACGAGAAAACAATAATTAGCTCTATTAATTACCAAGACGAATTACCACTGACGCGTATGAGAGGGGCACCGGGATCTCGTTCGCCTGACACAGCCACATACATTGTTTTAGTAAAGCTTTACCATTATTTAACCATTTCCAAGACCCTATAGGCTCTTTAATCAACTTTTTCACTAATTTAAACTTCGACAAAACATACATCAACACATGCCTATATTATATGTTGAATAAATTTACATTACACAAACGTTTTTTGAATACAGATAGATTGTTGAATCTCTCCCATCTGTTATAAATGAACTATTTTAATGTCCTCTTCCATTGTCTCTCAACGTTTAATATCTATTATTCATTTGAGAAAAAATCAATCTACCTTAAAAACAGTCGCTGCTCCAAGATGAAGTGATACCTAATATCAATGCTACTATTTTATCAAAGTTACTTTTAGCCCCATACTACAGAATGACCGAGTAAGGTTAATAGACTTAACTATTCTGACTACCATTTTCGCTCCGATTACTTTAGCCCACAAATTCGACACAGAACTGTCCATACTGTATTTTAAATCTTTCTCAAATAATAATTCTCCCTTCTAAACTTGTGACGTACCTGAAGGCATTCGTGGTCAAACTGAGAACTGCATCATGAAGAAAACTTGCAATGTTTTTTTTTTCCCCGCACCGCCACTCACGTGTGTCCATTGTCCTTCCGTTTCCCATCCAACACACATATTCACACTCCCCCCTTCCAGACATTATGAATATGAAATATCACATAATGACTGGAAAGAAAAATATGAACTCTGTGTAGCTACAGGCCGATCGAAACGCAACACCGTGAGCTTGCAGATCTGCTCTATTTGAAGAATGAAGAAAAAAAAAAAACGTGGTCACTGCCCGCGACCGCTGATGATATGAATCGCGCCGTGCCGTCCTCTCGCCGCACGCCGTGATGAAAGCTCTCGGTCGCCGCATCGTCGGAGACCCCCCTCGGTGAAGACTCACTCGGTGAAGGCCTTGTAGAACGCCTCCCTCTGGCCGCTGCTTGCCGTGAAGAGATGCATCCGATCGCCGCTTGTAGAGCCTCTTTCCCCGCATGGGACCACCGCCGCTTCCCGCCGAGATGTGAAGATCCGCAGGTCGCCATCCGATGCGCTGTAGAGGGTCGCTTCCTCCCGCTGCTGCATGGCGTGTCTGGAGGGCCGCTCCCTCCGCTTCGTCGCCGATCCACGCCGATCCACGTGCCGTCCGTCCACCTCCGGTCGCCGAATCCCTTTGTTCCGCCGTTCGCCGAAAAAAAAACAACTCAACGCCAATTTGTCAAAATTGTCCACTGGTCCATTGTTCGTTTTGCCTGGAATGGAATGACCATCCCATAACTGTTTGTTCAGGCTCCAAGTGAAGTATACTTTCTTCAAGTACACTAACTACAACTTAGACAACAATAGACAAATAAGGACGAAGAGTCGGCATCAAAGCCTCAGACGATCGGATGAAGAAACACGCAGGCAGAGAGATGAGCTGAAGTGTAGAGTTTGTATTTATTGCAGCAACCGAGACAGAGAGCTTCCCGCGGCACTTGAGTTGAGCCGCGGAGCACAGGGCCTACTGACCACCTCGATGGTCAGCCTGCCACACAAGCCTCCCTAACATTGCAAAAACAGACATTATATGCAGTCTACATCAAACAGAGGTGTTTCAGGGAGGGGTTTAAACCTTTTACATACCAACAGTTGGGGAATGCATAAAGAGTGACGTCTGAGACTTAATCAACTGGCCTCTTGGTTGAAACAATAGAATGCTAATTCCTATCACACCTAGCCGAGCCAGGCTACTTCATATGCACGATGGCTCAGCTAGACTTACAGATTCCCACATTGACTTTAGCACAGTGTGCCATTTGGTTATAGAATGATTATAGTATACAAATTATTGAGTCCATATACGACAAGATAGCTGGGGAAAGTAATATTCTAGAGGTGGGTTTGAACTCAGCATGTCTCTGAGAAGTGCATAGTTTAGACAGGTCTGCCTGCTGTGGACACTGGACAGTTAAACTAAACACGGGCAGACGCAAGGATAGTCTATCATTCATTTATAATGGAAACCAGCAACATGTTGATGCAAAGACGTGTAGCTGCTCCAAATGATATTCATTTATAATGGAAACCAGCAACATGTTGATGCAAAGACGTGTAACTGCTCCAAATGATATTCCCATTCGTCTTTGTGTCTGCCCGTGTAAACGCAGCATCGAGGGGTTTAGTTGGGGAACGGATGGAAAGTAGGCTACAATAGTGTTATTAAGGAGGACTCCTTCTAACGATATGGACCAGAGCTAAACTAATGTTAGCTCCCATGCTAGCTAGTAGCTACCCTCGTCAGACAACACCACCACCATCCAGATCGGGTGGAAGGCAAGCTGCTGATATCACTGCTTGTGCCCGTGGCTGGGAAATAAGATTTAAAAGGCTATGGAAGCGTGGATGAAAGCACAGATGTGTGCAATAAAGTTGTGTCGGATGTGTCTGTCTGTGCATTCCGTCTGCTCGTGCGTTGTGACTGTCACAGCGTCGATGATGCATTGTTAAAGTGCGTCATAAGCATGCGCCCTTCCTGCGCTGGAAGTAGCAGATCTACAAGTTATCTACCCGTCGCAATGCACAGCGCTTTGGGCTTGTACATCTGTGTTTTCCCCGCAGTTTAGTTGAATTATATCCGTCTTAGTCCTGGAAAAAGGGGCGCTGACGTCGTCATTTACGTTATCGTCAGTCCTGACGAAAACAACACTGCAAGGTACGTGTTGTTATGACTCCAGTGTAAAAAGTGACCCCGAGATTTAAAAGCCCACCCGGGTGGATTTTCTTCACAAACTTGCGGGGAGGAGGTAGGGCTTAAAGGGATTGTGACATAAAAAAAAGGTTTTGGAATTGTTCTTGTTTTTTTTAGGTTTTCTAATCTCAATTGCACCCAAAAAACATGAACTTTTAACATTCAGTAGATTTTCTGTGATCTGGGCTTTTCTGGCAGTAAGTGACATCACTTACTGCAAATCCCATATATGTCAATGGGATTTGCCAGCAGATGTCACTGTTTCACTGTGTTGCCTGTTTTCATTGTAGCTCAAAAGGCCCAAAAAACCCCAAAGAAAACAGAAAATCCACTGAATGTTCAAAGTTCAGGTTTTTTGGGTGTAATTGAGGTCATAAAACCTAAAAGAAAAAAGAAAAAGAAAAATAAATGAAAATGAATGTCATAAAACCTTTAACTAGTCGACTATTCAACTAGTCGACTAGTGGGTTCGGGGGACACACTACACTATATCTCAGGTGTACAGTACAACAGTATCGGCCGCTCGAAGGACACAATGTCCTCGAACCGAGCTGAAACACGTCTCTGTCACAAAGGACCAGATCGGCTATTTTCAAATCATCTAGGTTTAAAGTGTTCATTTGGCCCATAGTTGCTTCCATTGGGCTTGTTTTCATATAGCTTATACTGTAGGTTGCTTATTTCCCTCGCAAAATCTGGCACCCCGGTTCTCCTGTCTCATAATGGAATTGAGGTGCAGTACAGTGTTGTTTTTGGCAGTTTTAGTCATAGAATAGTTTTCATTTAGTTAGTGTGAGTCTAGTTTTTAGTGGACTAAATATCATAAGACTTTATTCGACTAAATCTACAGTTGATTTAGTCGAACAAAATTTATTTTGGCGGGCCTAAATTTCTATTTTCAGCATGCAACCAAGTGTAAAATGACTTATACTGGATCTCTGTACTTGTCCACTAGTCCCTTCCTAACATTTTAGTCTAGTTTTTATTTGTTGATGAAATTGTCAGTGTATTTAGTCTTAGTATTAGTCATCATAGCTTAGTTCTCATGTAGTTTCCATTTCGTTTTTGTCAGAGAAAAAAGGTAGTCAACGAACATTTTTCGTCTTAGTTTTAGTCGACGAAAACAACACTGGTGCTGTATTATTGTCTCGGGGTATACTTGTCGTCATGTCGGTCCAATCCAAGAGGTTTTCACACTTAAAGGACAGATGGAAAGGTTTTGTTGCATAGGAAAACATTATTTGAATATTATGGCACTCAACATTCAGATATTTGGGTCCGGCATTATCTTGCCAAATTGTTGTACTACAATTTAGCCTACGTTGTTGTTGTTGTTGTTGTATATCTGTGCTAATGGAATTGATGGAACCGTATCAAGGCCTCTTGGGTTTGCCAGGGACTTGACATGGCGGGGAAGCCAAATATCACCATTTTGGAAGGTAGAGTTTATTATAGGCCAGTCAGCATTGAACGCTGGCAAAGGGGCAATAATATCAACTAATATCAGTGCAACAGTTAATCGATTATACAACATAGAAATATAGAAGTCTGTGAAGTACAATAGTGCTGCAATATCTAATGTCTTTCAAACGGGTGCCCCTTGTAGATTGCTATTTATTTAACACTGTTGTACAAAATATAAAATGGAGCTTAATCAATTTAATTCATTATAAAGAAGAATAATTAGAATTTCTTAAAAATAAGATCATCGTATATAAAAAACTCCCACTATTTATTAACCACGATTATTCTATCAAGTAATTGAGTAATGAGTAATCGCTAAAAAAAACAATCGATCGTTGCAGCCCTAATATCAGACATGCTTATACACGGTAAAATCACAAGTTTAGATTTATTCATCCAAGGGTCTATACTCTATAGTATACCTTCTATTTTTGTCCCCCTCTTCACCAAGTCTCTTAACTTGTAGATCGGCTATTTCGCCAGAATCGGCACACTCTGGTTGATGTGGTTTTATCTTCACTGTATAAACTCTCAGTGGAGTAACTCTCCTCTTGTCTTAAGCCTCCTAGAACTTAAATATAGGACACCTGTAGGGGATACGGCAGGTCTGGAGCTGAAGTAGCTTAAATAGTACTAGTCCTCCTGGGCCCTGTCTCCTATTTACTACAGCACTTAGTGTTCTTTTCATCTGAATTCCCAGAGCGGCTTCTGCTTGCTTCTAATAATTGTTGTTGCGATGTTTCTATAAGGACCACGTGTGTCTTAAACTGGGACTCGTGCCTTTTATCTGGAAAGTACAAATACCAGAAGACAAAGCAATCAGTCAGGAATCGGGTGGGGTGGGGGGGGGGGGCGAGCTTCTATATTCCATTATTTTCAATGCCGTCGTCATGATTGCTCCTCCGATCAAGGTCGCACGCTTTTATCGAAGAGAGGCGCTTTTTGTGATGAAAGGCGATGTCACGAATGGCTACTTGAACCTTCATTTGCGTCCAAAAAAGATTGTTTTGTTTTTCGTTGTTTTGTTTTGGGGGTGGGGTGGGGGCTCCCTCAGTTATTGCCAATGTGGTTTAGGAGTGGGGGGCCGTGAAGCGGGACCTGCCCTGCTGCACCGCAAAATCTCGTTAGGAGAGTTAAAACTAAAAAAAATAACGGGTTGGGCTCCTGTTTTTTTGTGAGTCAAATGAACCCTGTGGGTCTCTCTGTGTTCCTCCTGTGAGGGACAGGTCTTTGGCAGCGCTCCTTACATGACATCATCCCTTGTTAGCGTAGCATGGCTCTCTCTCTCTCTCACACACACACACAGCATTAACCTGCAGTGGACTGCCATAGCAGCAGCACTAAAGCGCCACATAGTGGCCGGAGGGGAGCGTAGCACTTAGGAAGATGAATGTAGTCAGTATGTCACTGATATGTGGAGCTCTGTTGTTTTGGCAGCACCTTTCTTTTTTAGTTTTAGTCATGGTCTCTTGAATAGTTTTTCATTTAGTTTTAGTCAAACCGGAATGTGTTAGAGTCTGGTTTTAGTCGACTAAATATCATAAGATCTTAGTCGACTAAATCTACATTTTGTCTACTAAAATGTGATCTGGCGGGCCTTGATGCCGTCGTAATGACAGATTTTACAAAATAGCAGATCTACGAGCTTGTAGATCGGCTATTTTCAGCATGCAACCAAGTGTAATATGACTTGTGTCTTTTACTTAGAGTGGATCTCTTGTCCACTAGTCCCTTCATAAAAAAAATTTGTCTAGTTTTTATTTGTTGACAAAATCGACAGTATATTTAGTCGTAGTTTTAGTCATCATAGGCTTAGTTTATATTTAGTTTTTATGTCGTTTTTTGTCAGTGAAAAAAAGGTAGTCGCGTCGGCAATAATTTTTTGTCATAGTTTAAGTCAACGAAAACAACACTGTGTGAAAATCGGATAAAACCGCCATCTGATGAGTCAATAGAACTTAGTTGGTGGTGTCACATTTTCATGAGACACCAAATTAATCATGAACCACTTAACCTCATTCTGAAATACGTTCTAGTTTCTGTTTTTTTCACTTGCTGAAAATAGTCTAATAATAATCTACAAGCTCACAACTCGTCGCAGTGTGACTTGTTGTGAGCTTGAAGATCAGCTATTTTCAGCATGCAACCCGGTAAAATGACTTATACTGGATCTCTTCTCCACTAGTCCCCCACTAGTCCCCATTTTTGTTTTTATTTGTTGACGAAATCTGCCTTAGGCTATGCCTAAAAATGCCAATAGTGTCTATGGTCGAATTTAGCCCAAGGAGTATTTTCGTGCAAAACGAATGCTTGGAATGGATTCAGCATCATGAAAACCCCCTAGTTTGACATGTCACATGCTACTTAAAGTATAATGAAATTTGGAAATGTTGTCTTATATTGGTTGATAATGGTACCCCAACTTTCAGCATCTGTCACAAAGTTTCCCAAGGGAGTTGGGTTGGAACAAATTTTTCTGTGATAGTAGACACCTTTATGAACACATCTGTGAAGAAAGCTAGTGGTAAGCATTTCCCAGATTTACCACAACTTAACCCGGATTAATTTCTACTTGCAAAAAAGAGATTTCAACCTTACTACTACTTTGTACTACTATGAATTAAATTAAAAAATATGTTAAAAAAAAAAGAAAGAAAAGAGTTTGATGAAAAATGTATGCACATTATATAATAATTATATAATAATATAATACATTAATAATTTACATTTGGGGGATATCTTTCACAATAATGAATAAAACATGTTCTAGACATTCTAATGATCACAAAAAAACATATATTACAATTATTTTACTTACTTTTATTAGGGTTAAAGGTCATAGGTTAAAAATTGCACAGAGTCCAGACATTTTTCATTTGTGTGAATTTCAGCCTCTGTGGGGGGTATTTATATGCAAATATCATGACCAATGGCATTGCAATGAACATCACTGTTAAAGTAATTAATTAAAATAACAATTGTTGCTATAAAGCAACGCTGGGTCTTAGAGGTAACTTTACCTAACTGTGCTGTTTCTGGCACCTGAATTTCCCCTGCAGGATCAATAAAGATATCTAATCTATCTAGTCTCACTCATGCCTAAAATTATGCCCATTCATGTGGAGCCTCCTGTCGTGGCTAATTAAAATATTGAAGACATCTAATCAGCCTTAACAAGTCTGTTGCTCTCCTGACTGTGATCTCATGCCACAGAGCGGAATCACACGCTTTGCCAACAGAACCTGGCTGGCGTCGCCAAATTGTCTTTTCGGCAGCGTCTAATAGGGAAACATATCTATTAATATATCAGCGTCTAATAGGGAAACATATGCCTCACTGAAAGCTGTCAAAAATGCACAGAGGTGGCATCCGAGCCGAGGATCTTTGTTACACATGCATGCACATACACGCATGCACACACACACACACACACACACACACCCTCTGAATCTTTATTATTTTCTGGTGCCTTTGAACTGAAACTGTGTTTTTAGAGTTGTTTCTCACTTCTGACTTGAAGGTTGAGTTTTGTTAACCACTTATTAAATCCTATATTAGTTGACCAGGGTCCCCCAGGCAGTGGTGTATCTACAATAAGGCGAGGACAGGCTTTCATTGGCTACGTTTACATGAAGGGTGATCATTCCGAATAAATACTTCAGAATAAAATACATCCGATGTAATGTTTTTTGCCGTGAGTTTACATGGGAAATGGTCATTCCGAATGAGTGTTTATATGGAGAAGTGATAGAAGACATGATACATGTTAATTCACGTGAAACTACGCCATCTGTTGGACACATAAAATATAGGCAGTTCATTCATTGTGACTTTCAGACGAAAGACGACACTTTGAAATCCCATCATTTCATTCTGCAGTAGTTTTGAGGCTGCTGCTTGGATTGGGGCGGACATATTATGTTTACCGTCTTTTTTTCCCCACCTGCTGCGGCAGTGTACCACACCTTCTCCGCTGGGAAGGTGATCATCTCGTTTTTATGTGTAGCCTACTTTATTATCTACAGCACGGCCAGGGCACGCAACACACTGATTATTATTGTATCGGGTCGCTCGTTATTTTTGAGAGAGAGAGAGTGTGAGAGAGAGAGACCGTTGAACACACACACACACACACACAAAATGCACGAAATAACGCGCTCTATGTGCAAACTCCTCTGCGCGCCTTGGATATGAGGCTTATGAGTGCCTTGGAGTTGGAGCGCAATGGAAATGAGCATGCTCAGAAAGACCAGAATGAATTTACATCCGAAGCAGTGTATACATGAGTCCAATTTTCTTTCAATCGCATTGAACATCGGAGTAATCCGGCCAGTGACATCGGAATGGTTTTTAGATCGCATCGAGCGTTTTCATTCGGATGTAAGTTTTTGTAGGTGTTTACATAACAACGTTTAATAGGATTGAACTTCTATTCGGAATGAAAAGGGGATTTAACTGCTCATGTAAACGTAGCCAATGATAAAAAAAAAAAAAGAAAGCAGATCTACAAGCTCATATGAGCTATTTTTCAACAGCTAAAGCATAACATAATTTAACCCATTTTGACCTGAGATCAGATTCTAAAAATGTCTTCTACATCCTGACAGTTTTCTGAAAAAGCTATGTTTCTATGTCAGTCGTTCTTCGATTTTTCAAAAATAGCAGACCTACAAGCTCGTAGCGCGCCACTCGGTGGCGCGCTATGAGCTTGTAGATCTGCTTTTTTTCAATAGCTAAAGCATAACATAATGCTAACACCAAAAGGGGTTCCCGTCCTGAATGGGTCAATGCCTACTGGCAAC